>NC_135367.1:13689375-13997812 GCF_051622035.1 Arctopsyche grandis
CCTTTTTCCATAACTAATTTTTATTTCATATAAATAAATATCAGAGAATTCTCTGATATGAAAACGGAGAGAAACCATTCGTTTCGCTTTACCAAAAAAAAATTACCCATGCATTTACACCGACACGACCACTACAAAGCCACACATAACCTTGACCCTCGAAACAATAAAATCGAACAGTCGCCAAAAATCTGTTCCGCAACTGAAAAAAAATTGGAAAAACCCTCACCAAAGCGCGTAAATATAACACGTGTAAAATAATCTACAATTACCAACAAACTACATACATCCAAATGTACAATATGATATACATACTCACAGTGAAGATAAGTGAAGAAATTTAATTTATTGCAGTTCGTGTTTAGCACACCTTGATCGCCATTCATCGACGCTTTCTTCCAGGAATTGTAAATGACAAAACCGCGGTCCGATTACACAAGTTACGACCTTGTTATGCCTGGTACACCTTTCGCCAGCCAGTAAGTAACGGGCGTAACTTACGTTTCAGCGAACGTCTTCTACACGTGCAAAATGTATGTGTGTGTGTGTGTGTGTGTGTGTGCCGACGAATTTTCCGCGACGGACCGACAGACGGACATTTGCATACTCCACGTTACATAATTTTACGATACGAATACGAATCGGCGTGGAATGTAGTTACGTAGCATCATCACTAACCTAAAATTCTATATTTTACTACAAGCTTATTCTAATGTGAAAACCTATCAAACACGACACGAATTTGTGTGTACTTATTTTTTATATTTAAATTTTACAATCTAAAATGTACTAAGATAAGTTCCCAACGGAAAACAATTTAATTTATATACATACATACATACATATTACATATGTACCTACATTTGAAATAATAAAAACACATTTACAAAACTTTTAATATTCACATAATAAGAATCAAATCGCTTAGAAAACGAATGTGCCTATCAATTTTATAATGCATATTACAATGAAAGATTATACAATAAATAAGATAAGGTGAAAAATAAAAAATATCGTAAATAAAAGAGAAATTTTATTCATTGCAACATTAATACACTAATTTCAATTTTTCAATAACAATTTCGACGCGCTGATTTTCCAATCATTGTATTAATTTTTCAGAATTTAAATATGCATTCAGTCTTCTAATTTCTTTAAAAATACAATTGTTTATTTTAATGTCCGGTATTTCTTTAGATAAAAACACAAGAGTCAATAATATGTCCAATATAAAATGCCATAAAGTCAAAAAACACCATTGAAAACTGTTATTTCCCGTGGTGTTTGTGTAAGACTATTATTCGATATATACTGAAAACATGTTTGGAAAAAATTCTGCACTGCTTTAATAAACTTTTCCGTTATGCCCGGAGTCTGGCAATTTTCTTTATATATATGTAAAAAGTAAAAAAAATTTAAAATTTAATTAAAATTTTTGATAGTCATTCAAAATAAGACTAAAATAACTTCTGTAGCTTAAATGTATTCATCTTCAATCTTTTGAATCGTTTTCTGAAAAATACATCATGTTTAAAACACATTAATATCTCACATATTTCATTATTGAAACATGATTCCAGGATTTTAATAATAGACACTTATCGACGAAGGACAGAATTTACAATAAAAGGACTGTCCTCTCTAAAGGAGGACGATTGGTCACCTTAGTAAAGAGGACACGTTCATAATTGACTAATGCTATTAGTATGAATAAATAATACTATGTATGAGATCAAAAACGAATAAAACGAAAAATCTTGAGTGGTCACCATAGCAACAAATTACAATGCCAATGAACATTTTTAGTGTTATTAAAGTCCTTAAAATACTACTTTCAATATTAATAAAAATGACAGGCATGCTCTACATTCGTTAAAATAATTTCACAAATCTTTTAATTGGACGATGCAACATTCACTATATGCAAGTTTACGAAAACCGCCAAAGTCAATAAAGAACAACCACTTGTTATCATAAAAAGATTTCAATTTTACCAAAACGACTTACTTAATTTACACTAGTGATCTTATTTATTTTATTTTTTTTATTTTTCAGATAGTTAAACGCGAGTGAAATTGAGCCGGGAGATGAGAGTTGAAACAAAAACGTCACTATCACGCAGCAGGAATCGTTCGAAAATGTCCATACGACGGTAGCCGGCGCCTAGTGCCAAGTTACACCATAGTTCCTATACCAATTAGTGCTTTTTTTTTTTGTAATATTGTGAAATGCTGGTGATACCAAAATCGTGACCCATGACGTCGTCAACGGGCACATCGTTGTTTAAAACTTACCTGTTGGTGGCTTTCGTTTGCTGCGAGCTAACGATGGCACTTTCCAACTACAGCCTACCGTTCGGAGCCAGTGCCCCCTACCTGCAGCAGGCGCCCTTCGGGCCTACGCCCCAATTGGGGCCCCCACATCCGTCCCCCTTCGCTCCAGCACCGGGTCGAACTCCCTACAGCCCTCCCACATACCTACCACCAGACAACTACCGAGAATCGGGATACAGCGAAAGGACGGGAAGCTACTACGGAAACTACCAAGAAACGACAAAGCACACAGCAGACAGAAGTGGCAGCAGTGTCACCAGTGAATATTTTGGTAGCAGAACTAAACAGGAAGCCTCGAGAAAAGCAGGCGATTTTAGAACGTACGACAATAGAGAGCAGCAGCAGCAGCAGCAGCAACAGCAGCAGCAGCAGCAGCAACAACAGCAGCAGCAACAACCGCAGCAGCCGCAGCAGCAACCCCCACAACAACAACAACAACAGCCCCAACAGCAACAACAACAACCGCAGCAACCCCAACAGCAACAACAACAACAACAGCCCCAAAACTACCCAGGAAGACCGGCTGGTTTTACTCACGTCCAAGGTGGACAGAGTGGACAGGGTGGTAAAGCTCAACTGCATGCTGTGCTAGATTATGATGATGATTATTACGAAGATGATACGGATACTACCCAGACTGATGGTGAGTTTATTTATTTCGATTTTACATATGTACTCTAATTTACAACATTTAAATTAGTTATCATTGTATTAAAAAGCTATCGGATCCGTTCCTCTACTTTCGGTGTAAGTAATGAGCAAGACCAAGACAAGCCCATATTGAACGATTGTACAATCATGGCTTTGGAATGGTATGTCCCTTGTGTATGTAGATTATGTAAGTTCACTTTATCACTGCGTAGACAAGGCCGGTGATTAAAAAATAAATCGGTTAATTTTAAGCGCTACTTGCTACGCCGCCGTGTTATACGTAAATTAATCACCTTTCGTGCTACCACAATAAAGAACGCAATGCGGAATTGTTGTCTTGTCAAAATTGATAAATCTAAACGTTTGCAATAAATTAATAGTGGTAGATATCTCCTTTGCTTAATTGATTTTCTTAATTAAAAATTAATACTTTATGTTTCGAAAAAAATCAATTATCAACATACTACTATATTGATTAATTATTTAAACATTTAGCATTTGCCGACGCACACAAGGGCCAAATACCCGATTCCTTAGAAAAAAATATTTTATTGAACTTTTAATAAGGAAATTAATGAAAAAGCTAATTTATTTATTTGATTATTCATTTGCTTCAATTTATTTTACTTTTGCATTCAAAATTTTAAGTCGATTTATCAAGGCAGATTTTTTCATATTTTCTAATAATACATTTAGTTTTTAAACTTCATTTAAGCTTGGTTTTAAGAAAAATATTTTTTTATAGATTTGCTTCATTATTCTCCCTACTAAAGAAACTATAAGATCAAAAACCGCAAAAATCCACAGTATTTTTTATTCGGCAAGATAAATCAATAACCAAATGACTTTTTTTTTATATATTATCTTAGCTATCAAGCTAATTTTAATTAAAAATACATCTTGACTTGTCCTAAAATCACAGACATGTAAGGATATTCATCATATCGTAAGGTAGAACTTTAACCTAACATATGTAAGGTGGTAACTCTGTATGTAAGGTAGAACTTTAAAAATAAAATTCACCTATTTTTTAACACGTCAACTTTAAATAATTTAATACAATATATTGAAAATAATAAAATTCCTTTAATATTAAAAAATAATAACATAACCTATGTATAGGTGATAAAGCCACATTCAAATAATTCTACTTAAATAAAAAAGTAGAAAAAAGACAATAGATGTTTTTATGGGAGCGGGTATTCAACTATCGATTTCAATAAATAATAGTGCTTTTTAACTTCAATTTTTGATCAACAACCACGTCTATGTACGAGTACACACCACTTAATTTTCCTCACTTGATTCGTTCAAGACAAAATGTTATGAATCTGCATAATATATAGCTGACTTTGACTATGACTTTCTCAGATAATTCAGTTCCTGATTAATCCGATCCCAATAAATCAAAAGTGTACAAAACAAGCATATTTCATATGTATGTATTTATTTTATAGTTCATATTTGATTTATTTAATGTCATTTTTTACGAAGCGTTTGTTTTTTATTTCACATATTATATTTATTTAAACTAGAAACTAAAAAAACTTGTCACAATCATGTAATTTCAATTTTAGAAAAAATTACACAATTTTTTTAACTAATCGAGGGAAAGTTCTGTAGCAGGGTTAAAAAAGTATCAATACTCTGTCTATGTATTTCTAGATAAGTAAATAACAACACTTTTTCTTAAAGAGTAAAAAAAATCGATTCTGAGAAAACTGCTCATAGCATAATTCGTACAACACGAGTGTGTATGTGTGTGTGTAGTGACACTGAGGAAGGCCATCACTTACCGGTCAACCAACCGGTTACAGTGATGTCTCAATAGTTTGTTTAGCCATTTTACTTTACATGGTACATATCATCGAGCAACATGGGACACCCGCCCCCGCACGCTTCGCACAATTTCTCCGGCTGCTCTTTTATGGAGCTTCACACACACCCACTCGCCGATCTTTTTTATTTATTTGTTTATTTCTACTAATATTATTATTTAAATATTATCATAATGCCGTGTGCGCGCGTATGCTTTCTCCTTGCGATTTCCTCGCTTTTTCGTCAGTTTTTTTCTGTCGTACTCCGCGTTCAAATTTGGCCATTTGGCGATATTTTCGCGCGCTAACCGGATGCGAGTGTTGGGTAATGTTTGGTCGTTCGTATGCAAATCGACGACAATTAATGTAATATCACCGAATGTGGCGAATTTCGCGCGGCGAAATTTTTCACTACATGCTTTTTGTGCAAGGAATTTAACGATGTGAAAACAGACATAAACTTGTAAAAGGAATAATTTTTTTTATATTTCATATTTTTATATAGAAATGGGGTCGATTCTTTACATATATGTACATATGTATGTGCATAGATAGTGTTTATCAACATGTCCAGTGTACTCAATGAAACATGGAATGCTGTATGCTCGGCATAACGAGGAGAAATAGGAAACGGAATACGTGGGTGAGAATTATTCCGAGGGTAGTGGATATAGTGGAGAGAATGAAAATATTGAAATGACAATGGGCGAGTTATGTATGTACGTACATAGCTACCAGAATCGACGAAAGATAGACAAAAGAAGTGCTTGAATCAGAGAAATGTTATAATAATAGAAGCGGCTTTAGGCGTCATATTGTTGTCAGGTCAGAGTAGTCCACGAACCTTTTTTAATAATTTCCGCGGCAGTCGTGTTTGATATTTGGTATTCGATGTATGTCTGATAAACATTTCTCTGTTTGTTCATATTACTCGTAAGATGGGCAAGTGCATCGTTAAAAGTCGCACAATGCATTCGAAAACTCACAATAAACAACATGGAATAAATTTTTATAAGTAAATGAATCATTTTAGTAACATATTATTCAATTAACATCATAGTTTTACAGTTTGTCAAAATGTCATGGCGACCGCCGGCATTCTACATACGCTTTCAGGGATGGCACCAGAGAAATGTAAAAATTATTTTTTAAATAAATGTAAAAACATTTCTTTTGGCGGCGCCGAATACTCAATTATATTAATAATCAATTATTTAAGTTTAATTAATATAAACATCGTTAATTTTATATTATACATATTTTTGTTGAAAGTATATATTACACGCTAATTTAAGAGTTCCCAAAGACAGACACAAAAAAGTGGATAAAAAAAAAATCCGCCAATAAACGAATTGGCTACCAACACCCAACACCACCATATGCTCAAATTGCAAATAAATCTATATCAAAATAAAACACGTATCTACATATATTCTATTATCAAAAAGGACTTTTATTTATGTAGTGAATATACGATGATCCTGATTATATTCCGTGCGTGTAGTATTATTGTACGTGTAGTATTATTGTGTAATATTATTGTACTATTGTACGTGTAGTATTATTGTATGGAAAGGGAACGAGTATTATTTTCTGACACTGGCTATTTGTCGGAAAAGGTACTTCTATTATTGTTAAATTTCTCTTACTAGAATGATAAAAGGTGAAAGGATGGCCGCAAGGAAGATAGTTAGATAAAATTAGGAAAATGTGTGGGGTGAGATAGAAGAGAGTTGTGCAAAACCGAGACGAATAGAAGCGTGTTGATGTAGATGATGGTGATGATATATGTATGTACATAATATAATATTTCGCTTTAAATTGTTTTTTTTTTTTAATAAATGAATTATCAGTAGTTGTATTTTATATACAATAGTTGGAACTATTATGAAAACAAAATTAAATGACCTTCGGAACCAATATCGATCTTCACTATAATACATACATACATATATTACAGTTTTATTTATGTATTCAGAAAATTGAAACCGTCACTATAAATAAGACTTATCTACATATACATATATAAAAATGCATTTTCAATTCGACCAATCAATTATTTTGTACATAAAATAAAAAAATCTGTAGTTCGAATTTCCGTTACTTCGTACTACGTACATATATATGTAGATGAAGTATTTAAAGTATGTTACTACGTACATAGATACAGTAATACATATATAATGAGAAATATAGAATAAATGGTACATACCAAAAATCACCAGTAGATTCATAATTCCACCATTTTAATTTGAACATAATTCACTTGTTTTATTTTAATTTATTGTAATTACTAACAGATATTATTTTCATTCGAGTTTATTCAACGCGGTCGAAATGACGTACACACACGTGCTTGAAAAATTCAAAATCATCACCGAAAATAGTCACCGCTAATCAATCACCGCACTCGAACCGATCTCGAAGCACAAGATTAGTCGCGAAATTTAAATGCAAATCGAACGATATGTCTAGACATGAATGCGATGGATTATTGTAGCAGATTCGCGAACGTACCAGTGCGAGACGTCCAATGCACTTAATTGTAAGTATGCACCAATTATTTGAAATTTGTGAAACTTCGATTTGATCGATTCGCCTTAGCGTAGGTAATTTTTCAATTGTATCGCGATATTTTTTTACGCATGATAATTCGATTGTTTTTTTTTTTTGTAATGTAATTTTCAAATTTTAATTGAAATTATTATTTAAATTCAGCGTTTTAATTATAAACTTTTAATGTGAAATTAGTGTAAACATCTTCATCGATTAATATGAACAGGTGTTCAATCTGTTATCAATAGAAATATTGTTTTCGTCGAAAATATTACCATCGAGATTTTTATCGATGAATGCGTTTTTGTTTTTTAGAAAATGTATATTTTAAAAATAGTTCGAATATATCGAATCCTACTGTTTAGTTTTAAGATTTTTTAGAAATATTAAATCAACTGGAAGTGGCACGTTCTGTTTTTTCTTTGTTTTTTATTTCATTTTAACACTGTTGAATAAATGGAGCTTAAGGGCGAAATCACACTGATATACGTGATATATGTTTTTTTTTAGATTCTTTTAAACATGTGAAAAAACGCAGCACCCCAAGCCCATATACATATGTACATGGTACATGGTACACAGTCCCAAAAATCACCACCTGGAGTGTTTTCGGTGATATTTTATCCTTGTATTTATCCTTACTTGGCAGTGATCGATAGCGGTGAATCCCATATTTGAAGAAATGTAGGAGCAACTTGTTGGTTGCATATTATGGATATGCATACACGTGTGACCTTCCAAATATATGCATTCTGCACGTGCAACTACATCCGAATTCGGTTTGGGGAACACCCACTGTTTACGGTCACAGCGAGAGGGCAAGGACACGTGACGTCCCATACCACTCAGTGTGTTTTCGCCTTAAGCTTATTTATACATACATATGTATATGTTAGTCCATGTGTACATTTCGTTCGTTCATGAGCATAATAGTTTGTTCATACACGAACAATCTGTCCATTTATAGTGTACACAAAATAAGAAATTGATAAACGAACCAGTTTGTTCACGCACATACTATTTATTAGACATAAGTTTAATTATTCGCAATTGGATTAATGTCCCATCCTCTATGTATGCTTAACCTGGGTTGCAATATTTTAAAAATGACAGAAAGCGGGCATTATAGTATTGATTTTCACATCTCAAAATTTTTGATAGCTCAAAGGTTTTGATAGCTCAAAGTTTTGACAGCTAAAAGCTTCAAGCCACGCCTGGTGAGTCTAATTGAAGATAGCTTTTGACTGTTGGCATTTAAACTAAAACAAATGTACGAACTAAAATTAGTTCATGTACGAACAAACTAATATTTACATGAAAAAATCGGAGTGAAAATTTGGACTGTAACAAATGCATATGTAAATCAAATTTTATTTAAAATGTTTCTGGAAACAGTACATTTAGTCTGAAGTTTTCAGATTTTTCAGGTGTTTCGCAAATTTTGTTGATACTTACTGATTTTTTCATCTATAAATTTTAAGCTAAGATTACGTAATATAATAAATTTGGAGATTATCCACCAACCGAAAATAATTTTCTCTTTTATAGTTTAAAGTATTTTATGCATGAGTTTCACTCTCACGTGACAGCACCTATGATATTGGTTTCATGTTTTTGATAATCTTATATACCTAAAATATATATTATATACTTCAATAGATAAAGTTATATCTACATAGATTAAACAACTGGGTTCAATGATGCCCAAAATAAGAGCCCAGCTCTTATTTTGTACAATCTCAATGATTATTGTATAACTAATATGCGAACTTACTCATTCTCAAAAAACTTGTTAGAATGGTCCTAGATATTGGACATTACTAAGGCTCTTGCTATCCTTCAGCTTTCTTTAGTCTACCAAATTGAACGAGGGAGTGGTTCACTTACGTAAAATGCCTCCGGACATACATACATATGTATGTACATATTATATTTGGCCTTCACGACTTCTGAAGTTGGCCATTGTGCTAAAACGACTGAAATTGGACCAATTTGACGCAAACCAGACAAGCAACCAGGTGCGGTCACATGTGCGAATGTCAAGATTTTTTTTTCTTCACAGCTCTTTCAAGGTAAAGCAAAAGGCATGCATAGTTACGTAGGAGGCGACTTGTTCAGGATCGACGACTTCAGAGGGTCTGCGCAACCTGTATTCAAACCGTAGATATGACAATATGGATTGAATGTTTATTATAATAATACAAGAAAAAGAAACAGTCACCTGCACTCGTTCGTGTCGTGTCGTACATATATTTAAATAATAAATCGCCATAAATAAAGATTAAACGGTTTCAATTTTAATGTCGTCTGGTTTTAACCATGTTTGTGACATCATGGTATACTACATAACCCTGTAGGTATGTTGAATTATATGCTCATCTAAAATTCGCGTCACTTTCGAACGCGTCTCTGTGATGTACGATGTCGTGAACAAGTTTCGAAATTCGATTATAGATTTTTTTTTTCGGCTAGCCCATTCGTCTCTATCGTCTCTATAGTAAACAAATTACGATTTAAATTATATAGATATTTAATTTTTTGATACAACCGACGATTCAATAAGTAATTTTACCCTGAAAATATTCCGATTATGATGTAAAATCTAGTAAGTATTTTTTCGTTGTAAATTCTAACAGGATAAATTCAGCCTCCACAAAACTAGGAATGTTTCTGAAAAATACTGCCGTTTTTTCAATATTGTATTCTCATTTTATTTCGTAATAGTGAGTCACTTTTTTTTCCGATTGGTCACTATTAGTGACCAATCGGAAGAAAGTTCATAAGTATGCATATATGTACATATATGTAATATCTTATTCAGACATTCTTACAGTTAATTTCGATTTTCTAGATATCGTCATTCACCATCCACTTCTGGACGATGGCCTCTCCAGCAAGCTTCCATTCGTCTCTGTTTTGGGCAACTCTCATCCATCTCATCGCACACATTTTTTCTAATTTTATCCACCCATCTCCCATGTGGCCTTTCTTGCACCCTTTTACATTCTATCGGGTACCATTCGAGTACTTATTTTGTCCATCTATCGTCCGTTCTTTCAGCTACGTGACCCGTCCACTGCCATTTCAATATCTTTACTCTCATCGTTATTCATGTAAGAAATTTAAACACTTTCAAAAATTTGTGCTAAAGATTTATCATAACAGATTTTCGAACAATAACACATCATACATTCTCTCGGGTACAATTCTAGCACCACTTTTGTCCACTTTTCATCCATTCTTCTACATTGCTACGTATCTCGCCCATTGCTATTTCAATCTCTTTGCTCTCTCCACTATATCAAATACCTTTATCATACTTCTCACCCTCGTATTCCGTTTTCTATCTCTCCTCGTTATGCTGAGCATATGTACATCTTTCCGTATTTCATTGAGTGCATTGGACTTAATTTCTTAATATATTAAAGGTGTTTTATATAGATATATATATATATATATATATATATATATATATGTTTTTAGACAAATTTTCATATTAATTTACTCATATTTACTTGCACAAGCATCAGAAATAACTGATCTAACAATGATCAGGGTGATAGGCCAACCGTTTAACCAGTGACCTTAGCGTGAAAAAGCACTGCTGTGTTCACAGAATTCACAGAATCTTCCACAACTCGCGGTGAGATCACTCGGATAGATTTTGTGGGTTTTGCAGTTGAAAAACTTTTTTTTATATATTAGATACAAATATATAGTTGCGTCACTACCATTTTCGATCCGGAAGCCGAAGAAGCGTCGTCGTCTTCGTTCGAAAGAAATGTTATTTTTTTATATATACATATTTTTACAGTATTATTATTCTCGTAGTGCCTTAGCAATTAATTAAAATATTTTGAGATGATAAGGAACTGGTGATTTATTATACTGACTAACATAACTCAAGCTGCTCATTAACGCAACGCTCAAGGACGGGTCGTTATTTCTTTAGATAAAATTGTATTTAATATAAATTGTTGTAGGGGTTGTTAATTTCGAATGATTCGGACAGGAAGTTAACCAGTGAAAAATTCATGTATATTTGGTGATAAAGTTCATTGCGATGTTTAAACTATTGATCATCTTCTGAGGTGGTTGTGCAAACAAACTATGTAAAATTTGAATTTTTAAGTGTTTATAAAACACTGCAATTTCGAGTGCCGAATCTTGATTACACTCGAAAGTCCTTATGATATTTTATTCCTACTGTGTTTTTTTTCTATACCAATTTATTTTTATACGCTTACATAGGTTGATCGTTAATATAATAAAGTTCACTATAAAGCTAATTTCCTACTTGTTCATATAAATTTAATGGCATTTTCGGCACATTCATATATGTATGTATATTGACCTTGATAGGTCATTGTATTTGTTGTTGACATGTCCTTCACTTACCACTCCAATTTCGATGGAAAAGTACAAACAGTGGTTTAATTTCTTGCACCTACATACATACATACATATTTATGTTCATATGAGCCGTTATAATTGAAAGTGGCGTAAGTACATGTTTCTTCATTTCGATAAATATCTCGCAAAATATCAAATTTAATGTTTTGCGTTTACAATATTTAAAAATACTGGTGACTTGTAATACGTTTATGCTTCTTTTCCGAGATTCTGGACATATCGAATATAACAATTTGTGAATTACATAAGTCAAACAGAAATAGTGTTTTTGGAACTGAAAATTGGACTTCTGCTACTTTCAAATACAACGACTCAATTGTCGTTGGAACCTACAATGAAATGCTACAGATCAGTACAATAACTCTGGCTTATTCTAAAATTTGTTTTTTACATATTACATGTGAATAAATTGATCTTATTTAACTACATATACCATTCATCAATCTGAATTTTAAAAAAATTGCTCCTAATGACATTTCGTTCAACACTGGTTTTGTTTTTATAAAAAAAAATACCCACAGTGAGCTTTGGCTTTTACGATTGACGGGGTCTATACCTACGCTACAATGGCTACGGAAGTGTTACATATTCAATATACAGGGCGACTACCTACTATTGTTCCGAGACGAAATAAATATTACATCCAACGTATTTCTGTAACATTTATAACTGGTTGAATTCGTACCTTAACCGGTGGGCGTTCATTCGCGATCGCCTGGCAGCCGGTCTCGCAAATAAATCAGTGTATCAATGCGAACAACACGTGAACACCGAGTTTTAATTATTTCCTATCTACTCGAACCACACCCAAGTATACATACATATATCCATGTAACAAACGAAAAAACAAAATCAAAACCGCGCCGAATTCAAGGTGAGAAGTGTTTCCATTTTGACGACGAGATCAGTCAGTCTGGGGCGAAACGGTTTAATTCCCTTTCGGACCGATTGATTTTGAACCAATTTCTTCTTTCCGGTCGCTTTCCTCGTGTCTAAGGGTCGTGACTTTCCCATCTTCTAATTTCCATAATGCGCCCCGTCATGGGCTCCTCCAACCCTGTCGACAAACGTTTTCCCAGTGGCAGCCCTGACCTGGTCATGCCATCTTGTTGGAGATTTTCCTCTTTCTCTGCTTCCTTCAACGCTTCCCAAAACGACCGATATTTCCAGGTTGTCCTGGTCTCTCCTCGGGATGTGTCCAAAGAACTGGAGGATACGCCTAATGCATATGGAAGACAGCCCATCACCAACCCTCAGCTCTTGCAGGGTTGTAGTATTGGTTCTTCTCGCTGTCCAGGGGATTCTAAACATCCAATTAACCAATTTAGACGATATCAAATTAAATCGACGGACATATTATACAATTTCCACGAATACTAATTATGTATATTAAATTTAAATAATGCTTATTAAAATTTTGATTATTATACATATTGTAATTTTTCCCCATATTTAATTTGTGACTTTTAAGTTATTGTATAGTATAATACTTATTTATTTATGAATACTCGGGAAAGGGAATATATCCGATGGAACCAAGAGGTTTTTTAATACAAAAAATACGAATAAGATTTTTAAAAAATCGAAAAGAAATATAAAGCACAAGTAGCAAAAAAGCTCAAAATGGAGGAAAATGAAATAAAAAATAAACAATTAAAAAAAAGAAAAAAAAATACCAAAGAATAACCTGAAAAGGAAAAAGAACTACAAAATCTCATTAACTTTCATTAATCAGTTTATTTCCAAAACCACTTGTTAAAATATCAATGGACACAACACTAGTATTTAGAAATACATATGTATAATCGCATTGTTAATTATGAACACTGGGTTTTTATTATTTTTGTTTTTAAATGCTTTTTCACAATATGTACATCTTCTATTATAACAGCTACTGATCCAGTGATTATTATTTTAAGCATTATTGTTCACTAGTGGATCTAGAAAATGATCAAGTGGGGGGGGGGCATTCAAATTAAAAAATAATACATAAAAAAGATCTTGCTAAAAGCGATAGTCCGTATTGTAAGGACTTATTTTTTGCATAGATATTAACGTAAAAGGTTACTTTCTTCTTGCATTTAGATTAGTCCATTTACCTGGAAGGGTCGTAATAAAAAACATAGATAAAGTAAAAATAATCGTGCAATTTAAAATTCAAATGGAAAGAACTAAAATATATTTTTTACACAAATGAAATGTTGTGAATAATGTATTTAACTATGAAAAAAAAATTATATACATATGTATGTATATAAAAAATTAAATTCGTCCAAGGGGGAGCCATAGCACCCATGGCACCCCCCTTGGGTCAACCTATGCTATTTTTCTTATTAGTCCAGTCTTATTTTAATGTTAATGTATACAGTACAACAGGAAAAAAAAGCTGAAAGACCTATTTACAATTCTTATAATACATTAATAATACATTGTATACATATGTATATATTATTTTTAACTGAAGACACTGTCAACTTGAGTCGATGATCTAAAGTCAATTTTGTTTAGATAATCTGTATTTATACCTTAAATTTGTTGTTAGTAAAAACAAGATATATAAATATTATATTAAGTCATTCATACCTATGTACATATATATTGTAGTCGGAAAAGCTAACCTTAGAAGATGAACAAATAATATTCCAATATTCTAGATCAGCGTGCCCGTATTATTTTAAAAAGTTTGAGTCACCTTTGCTATAAATAATATTTTTAAAAATTACTGCCAAACATATGTTGTATGTAGATATAATACATACATAGTTAAATTTAATAATTTAAAAATTGTCATTGAATTATTGTGCATGTACAGAGGGTTCGTAAAGTATGTGCATACATATGTATATACTATGTATATTTATATTCGAATAATGCAATTTTGAAATGGTTACGAATATAATTCAACGTTTATCGGTGTCTAGGAAATGCGAACAAATTTATGGTGCAATTTCATAGCAAGGCTAAATAATATCATATATTTATTTAATAAAGACCCGGCGCTTTATATTTATATTTATTTGAACGGCTGTCATAACGCGAACCGAATTAATAAATTCCGCCAAAGAAGTACTAATTGACTCGAGTCAAAATAGCCACAGTTCGTAATTGTATTTGCATACTTTACCGTTCAATTTAGTCGATAGTGGTATTTTATTATTCGCAAATACTATCCTTGAACCGCTCCCAACCCTTAGAAAGCAATATTTATATTAACGAAATATATTTAAATGAAATATATTCCGTTGATAATAATGCACGTTGCAATCGACTATTTTTTCTTTGAAAAACATTGTTGTAAACATTATAATATGTATTAATAAAACCTGTATTATTTTTTCTTATGATAGTCAAGCATATCTTTGATGTATATTAAAACGAATAAAATGATCTCAATTTATTTTATCCTAATGATCTTTCGTTTAAAAAAGAAAATAAAACAACGTATTTCCTTTTGTACTGCACACTCCACATGTGTAAATCAAATTTGATCTTTAGATGTATTTTGTCATGTATTTTTATTTAAAAAGTTTCATTTTGGTTTGTTTCTAACATCAGGTGGAGGTAGTAGTGGTCGACAAGCAGCCACACCGATCCAGGGACCAATTTTCCTGAAAAACGGAAGTGTTCCAGTAGTACCTCTATACTCCTATCCTGTGCTCAGCAACGGAACTTTCATACAAATACCAGTAAGTTCACACAAACTTTATTAAAACTAAGGATCGGGACAATCTTAAAGACCAGATTAATTATAGCAAAAGGTGCCTCTAGCAAATCGTGACTAGAACAGCCTGTCCCTTACGCAAAAACCATTGGCACAATCAACACTACCACTTCTTATATCTACATGTACCTACTTACGTATGTATGTATGTATCTAATACGCAAACGATCCACTTTTTGTCTCGGCGTTTTGTTTTATGCAGATTAATTAGCATATTCTTCGGCTCACTGACCCAATCTATTGAGATCGGAATGCTTGTACTATTAGAATAGTGTCACAAGTTGTCACGATTGTTCGTATGTGCATATAAAAGATCTCTATCTCAGTTTGACAATAAATATTTGATAAGCCCGTGGCGTACGTTCTCCTTTCAAGGCTTCGATAGTGATAACAAATCGTCAAGTTTATACTATCAAATATCAAATCTACGTAAGTTCTCTTTCATAAGCTGTCTGCTTTCACATGGACAGCTTGTGGTCAGTTGTAAGAAAGCTTAGTATACTTTAAATGAGTTTTGTTAGTTGTTATGTGTGCAGATGCGAATCTGCAGATTATCGACGTCTGTGAGTCAATATATATGTGGTTTTCAATCATTATTGTTTCATTGGTACCGCATTTATGATACGCAACCATGACCCAGTATAGAGGCAATAAACTTGTGGAGCGGAAATTCCAATATCGAAACTTCTAAACTACTGTCGATTTTATTATTACATTAAATTTCGCTATGCGATTTTTGTCCTTGCTAGTTTTTACTACTCAAACGTTCAAATTTGCCACTCTCAATTTGGCCGATGTCAATCGTAAAGATCTCAACCGATCGTATGATAAATGGTGCAAGCGTTGAATATTATTTATAGTTAATTATTATACTGAGCGTCTCATAAGTCTCCTCTTCAATGTATTCGAAGAATATAAAAAGTATAAACAACAAAATTCGATAATGAAACATACATACACGTTTACACATACTGGCTATGAGAGCATTTTCAATACAAATTGAGCACAAATGTAGAGAAACTTACACAAGACAAAAGTTCTACTTCCGGTTATCGGATTATGTTCAATTTTTTTTATTACTTAAAATCACTATATTTATTATACACCAATAAAATAAAAATAATTTAAAATGTCAAAATAAAATAATGAAATACTGTTTTAAAAAAAATTACTTACAAATTCTGACCAAAACCATATCAACTCTAAATTAGTATATAAAAAATACAAATATAAATTTTCAGCTTGATACGTTCAGGGGTGTGGAAAAAATCGTGTCTTCACAATTTTTTTGACTTTTCAAAGTGGAAAAAATCCGACTTCCGATTTATTAAATTTAATGTTTTTTTTTTATTTTCATCACATTGATACAAGGATTATACGTGAATTTTCTCGTGAAGATCACACATATTTAAAGGGTCGAAAAAAATAAATATATAAAAGAAAAATCGAACAAGAGTAAACTGCTACTTCCGGTTGACGGGTGTTCACCAAATTTTATATATAACTTGGTAGTAAACTTAAACATATATGTAGATATAAAATTTAAATTCAATACACCAAAAAGTTATATTCAATTACATTTAGTTTTAATAATAAATACTGCATAGATTAAATTTCTCGTTAGCAGGAGAGCATTCTGAATTTGACGACCGACCACCCACTAAACCGATTGGTCACACAACCGAGAATCGATAAATAGAAATGTAAACGTCCGAAATACAATAGGCAGTAATTTCTCTACGCCTACGAATGAAACACGAAGTTTAAGATTTACAAAACGTCCTGCAGATCGCATCGTGCAAATTTTACCCACTTGATCGGTCGGTCCAAATGTTGAGCAAGTCATCTCTCACGGTGCGGTGGTGCAGCACACATCCGACCCGAATCGAGAGCAATAGTCGCGTGGGATGCACCTTTTCTCGGAGGATAAGTGTTAAAGTGTAGTTTCTCGGGTACGTTTATTCCTCACTCGATCGTATCTGGTAAACGGCCAAGTGTCTCGTGGCAATACGTAAGTACGTACTCTTACATACGACTCGTTACAAAACTAACGATTCACGAATCAGACCTCACAAAGGACCTACGGCCGCAGCAGCTGTGCATGCAGTGGTTGTGCAAGCGCTGAGATATGGATCAAAAAGAAACTCGCTCGATGCATTTTGTGCCTTGAAACGTTTATGAATTGGTGCAAAGTGTCGCGGATGATGTGATACAGTTGAAAGTAATATTTTTCTTTTCTTTTCATTGGACTGAAAAGTTTTTAAAATTATTATTTTATTTTATTTTTACATAGATATACATATGTATATATATATATATACCAGGAAGGCCTTACAGGTAAACCCCAATGCGTTTTCCTAGACAATTAATAACAAACATTGCAGCATTTTTTATTACATAAATCGCTGTATTTCTATAGGTTGAAGAACAAGAATTTAATCCATAAAGACATCTATGGATTTAGACTTGTACAATTTTTTTTACATATTGTACATAAATCAAATTCAGATATTTGCGACATAGCGGGTAGGATAGTTTTGATGGAGGAACCGTTTCAACAATGAAATCATATTAAGGAGGCAAACTCTGAAAGGAAACGATCGACTTGGAGTCACAAATATCCAAGTCTGACCAGCAGCCAAGGCTGCCGAGAAGGGAGGGGAGCTGGGGTTAAAGTTCCAGGGCCCGGACTACTTGGGGGCCCCCTATTGGGACGTTCGACTGATCGATATTGATATTTTATATTATTTTACATAAAATACTTTTAAAATTTTCTTTAATGCTAAATGTTTATAATTGATCCGCATATTCTTTGTGTGCATGTGAAATCGTACCTGTTATATCATACTTTCTTATTCGATTATTGCAAAAAATAGCATTTAACATATAGGTATTTTTCTAATAGTTCTGATAGATTTTTCGAATATTAAAAATATATGTATAAGATTTTTTTTGGTTTGTCATAGGGCATGGAATTATTTTTCCAGAGCCGGAAATCCTCTCGGTGGCCCTGCCAGCAGCATTAAAGATTAACACGGGATCGAACCCGATAACCTATCAGTGCTAAACATAAACACAACCACCGAGCCATACTGCAGGCTTATATATAATATTAAATCAAATTAAAATATATGTTTTATATTATAAAACTATACATTATAAGCATTTTAAATAATATTGAAATTCTCTCTGTGTGCTGATGTATAGCTTATCTATAGATATACTTAAGTGCTGGACTCCAAGAGAGCCGAAAATAATTATTGCTTATTTGCTACACCTTGCAAGTATGCATACGCTAAGTGTTCTGACAGTTCTTCTTCTAGAAGACTCTCACTTTTATCGAGTGGGCGTACATATATATGGCCTTCTTGCGGTACATTTCCGCTCGATTTCCCAATAATTGCACACTCGTATGTCTTTCTTGTGGAAGATGTTGCGCTTCTGTCAAGGTTGTGCCCGATAGAAGTACTCTTACACAAACGCTTACGAAGAATGTCCACATTTTTTTGTTGTTCCTTTTTCAACGTGCTAGGAAACCTCGACCTTTACACGAGATACAAATCCAATACATATTAGATAAATTTGGGTTGAATTACGACGTCGTCGTCGCTGATCTCACGCGAGCTCCTAACATTTAGCAG
The DNA here is from genome assembly GCF_051622035.1 of Arctopsyche grandis. Classification (NCBI taxonomy): domain Eukaryota; kingdom Metazoa; phylum Arthropoda; class Insecta; order Trichoptera; family Hydropsychidae; genus Arctopsyche; species Arctopsyche grandis. The sequence continues at coordinate 13,708,508 of NC_135367.1, forward strand.
ATCGTTACCAGTCGACTTCAATTATTTCAGTAACGGTATCCAAATCGGCGATAAACTGGTTTCCAGTGTGGTGTTTTTACTACGCACATAAATAAAAGAAGCGCGCAGACGAAACTAACCAACGGTCACTTTCACTCTCGAACTTCTAAATCCTCTCCAACTCTTCCTAGACCTATTAGGATCAAAAATCTGCTTCATATTATATTGAGCTTGATGCTTATGACGGATTTGATTGAAATTGACGCAATCGTTTGTTATTTTCGTAGAAGAAAGCGTCAAAAATGTCCTTGTGTACGTGAAATAACTTGCAATTAACCTTCCGTTATTATTGCTGTCGTTGCTTCCTCGTGTCTCCTCCGCTCAGTTTGCCTTGGCGTTCTCCTCGGCCGCCAGATTTTACTCCACATAATCGATATGTCCTTATTAAAAAAAAATTGTATGTATAATGCATTTTCATTTCACAACGATCGCAGCATTTTACAATTAAACACAATCAATGCAACCACTAATACTTTGAAAGATGCAAGCGAAAATATTTATGGCCAAACAAAAAGAAGAAGAAACTGCTAGAAGAGCGACCAATTTGATCATAAGCATACATCGATCTTTCTCTTTAACGGCTCATTAGAAAATTCTCGTCCTCCTGGTGGACCAATCCGCCTCTGAAGAAAACTGGCATAGTATGTTAATTGCATCCTCAATTCACAAGTTTGCATAAGTTGAATTTATGTTCGATGCCTATTTGACCTAAAGATCAACACTTCCACTGACATAATGGCCTTTAGACAAAGAAGAAGAGATCGAGCAGAAATTGTCCGCTATGCATTAGTTATCTCGGCCGGTTACTTCATAGCTATTGCGTTTGACCTACGTGACCAAGATTGGCGTAAATTGTACGTCAATTAACTCGGACAATGGAGTCTGCCGGTTAACCGGTTGATAATGATGGAGAATCTGTAAACAGGCGAGTCAATTCAACTTGATTTGTTTACTCATACAAAGAAGCAAATTGTAAATCACAACACACGCACTAAAAAACAAAACAAACTATGTAGTGATCTTTTTATTTTTATTTTTATTTTATTCGTTAACCCAACGAATAATAAACTTCGGCTCCAAACGGAAACGATAAATTAATACATATAAGGCAGTGTCTTATCTGAAGTGCCAATATAATTTTAAAAGTGTTTTATTTTTATTTGCTCTCTATTTGTGTGTATGATTATCATTAAATTCATACAAGTTAATCCACTCTAAGTTTTGACACATAAAATGTAAAACATGGATGCTAAAATATAATCATTCAAGTATTTCATGTTATATACCTATATATATATATAATACATATATATTGACCTTTTCAAGTTTATCGCAGTTATTAAAGTTATTTAACTTATAGGCCGGAACACAGCCAAATTGGCAGCAACGCATTTGCTTTTTTATTTATTAAAAATTATTAATCATTCAATATTATACATACCTACATATATATATATATATATATATATATATATATATATATATATATATATATATATATATATATATATATATATATATATATATATATATATATATATATATATATATATTATATTATACTTAAGTATCATTATCATTTACAGTCATTGATGAAGTCCTCTCCAACACGCTTCCACTCGTGTCTTTTGGGCAACTCTCAACCATTTAACCCCAGTTTTTTTTTATTCCTCCACCCATCTTCCTTGCGGCCTTTCTTTTACCCTTTTACATTCTCTCGGGTACCATTGCATGACTTATTTTATCCACCTTTCATCCAAACTTCTATCTACGTGACCCACTCATTGCCATTTCAATCTTTTCACTCTCTCCACTATATCTACTACCCTTGTCTTACTTTTCACCCGCGTATTCCGTATCTCTCTTTCTTCAGGCAAAAGTGGAGTTTTTCATTTGATTTTTGATTTTTAAATGCTTTTTATTATTACTAAATTATGGTCACAATTCATCTACATATTATATATATAAAAATGAATGTATGTGTGTGTGTGTGTCTCGAATAGGCTGCTAAACCACTGAACCCATTACGATGAAACTTTCAGGATTTGTTGTGTGCATGTCCGGGAAGATTACTGTGAAAAAAAACGGGAAAAAACGGGAACGGAAACGGGAAAAACGGGAATGAGTGTCATTGCAACGCAATAATGTGTTCGCTACCTGCGTTTTTCCGACAAATTGGAACGGGAAGAAGAACGGGAACGGGAATTGCATGCGTTATTGTGGCATTGCAACGCATGCCGGTGTTCAGCTAGTCTTATATATACATATATTTTAATAACTACTGATCTACTGTCCTACTGATTTTCTATTTTAAAATTTTATTTGTTTTACTTTATTTTATTGATGATTATAATATTATCTTATTTTAATGTTAAAATACAGCATAATAGGAAATAGAGCTCAAAAATATATTTAATAGCGGCTTTCATCTAAAAACGACGTTCATTCGCCCAAATGCACTTCATCCTAATTTTGTGGTCTCTTTTTTTCCTCTTGTTTACTATGGGACATGTTTATTATTTATCCTAAATATAATTACTTTTACTGTTTTATCATCTGATGAAATACTATCAGTCATGCAATAACTATTGAACATCAGTTTGATCTTATCTACGTTAATTTTTAATCCCACGTTCTTACTTTCCCTGCTGAGCTGTGTCTGTTAAGTAATATATAAACAAAAATACTGAAATCCTTGATCTACCTTATCATGTTTACATAGACAGAGTCTACGATATTTCAAAGGGTATTTACATACATATTTACTTCCGTAATCCGATTTCTTTCTAAGCCGATGACGTTTCACATAAAAACAGTCGACAATTTGAATAAATTTTGATACGTTTCGATGTCAAATTTAGCTGAAAAACATCTAATATATTAAATTTGCAGAGTCAAGGTGCGTCAAAACAAGACCAATGACACTTGTCACGCTCGCGGTATATTATTATATCAAATGCCGCGCGATCCAAATATATGATGACGCGTCGACCTTTCACAGTTTTATTAATTCGACCACTGAGGCTTTGGTGGTAGTAATAAAAATAAGAATTAATAAATGAATAGACGGAGGAATAAACAATCGGGGATTTGAACTCGAGACCTCCATGTGGGCGCCATCGACATTCTAGTTTGGCGCTCTGACATTATCCTGACTGACTGGTCTTATATTGTTACGCAAAGGTCAAAGTCGACCCGTTATCCAGGGATTATAAACCGGCGGGTCGTATCCATTCGAAAATTTCATCGTCGAGCGTGTGCTGTTTGTTTATTACATATATTCGAAAATTGCTTATTTTTTTGTTGTTGATATTGTTCAATCTAAATTGCCCATCATCGTCAAATGCGTGTTCATTATTAAAATTGTTTTGGTATGAAGTCATAGTTGGATGTGTGTTTGTGCACTTTTTGCGACGATAAAATTTTTGTAATAATTATTTCACCGTTTGCAACATTGAGAAATTTCGACTCGATTAAATCACCGTTTATAATATATTTTCGTGTACGGTGAAGGTCGGTCAAAATATGTATTCGAAACGCTATACCGACTGTAATTTATGTTCATCGTGTTTGTATTTATTGTCTGTTTGCGAACAGAACGGACGGGAAAGTGTTAACGACGCCTGAGAATATTTTGCGTACGCGAAAAACAGTTTTCACTTTCGCTTTTAATATTTATTTTCAATAAAATGTTATTGCAAACCTGTGGGCGAAAATTTAAACTATTTTTTTTATTTAGTTTTACTTTTATCATATAGGTGGCAATAACTATATAGTGTAGACATACATAATTACATATCCGTTTTTATTAAATGCTTTATAATACATATGTGATTTAAAGTAGATTACAAGACTTATTTCGAATACTGTAATCAGTTTCGCAGTCTGATTTCAAATAAATATTTCGAGCAGAATCTAATTTACGAGTATCAATCCGCATTTTCCCATCAGTTTTCATTATAATTCTGATTTTAGTAGTCATTTTCTAATACACAAATCACAAAAATATTGATAATACATACTTTTGTCCACTCATTCAGTTTGAAATATCACATAAAATGTTTCTATCTACATATTGTATATTATATATTTTCAATCTTCCCACTGTTTTAATAAATGATTCCATTATTTTACTATTACATGTTTCTCTCGTCTATTCAAAATCTTCCTTCTGGCCTCTCTCATATTTTACTTTCACAACATTAAGTTCTGAATGATTCCACTATTTATTTATTTTATTTTTTTACAATTTTGCAATGGTGACATTACAGAATTGCTCCAAATCGTCAGTAAAAAAATGAGATCAGTTTTCGGTTCTGAGTTCAAATCATTCAAAATATCGAGTTCAAATTTTCGCATGATCAAATAACTTCATCTATTGTTATTATGTACATACATAGGTAGAGCTGCCAGTTTGTCCCGGTTTCAAGCCTCTAGTCCCGGCGTCTTTCGGGACAGCCAAATGTCTCGGTTTTCGATAGCAGCTTATTGACCTTTCATTGTTCAGAAATACCGACCCCCGCAGTTATTAAACTGCTAGAAAAATGCACAAACCTCAATTTCATGAAAAAATGCACAAACCTCAAAACCTCAATCCATGATTAAAAAAGAAAAAAAAGCGAGATTGATAAAATCAAATTTCTTTTCAATATTCTTTGACAATATGTAATTAATTTCATTTAATATTAAAATAACCAAATAAACCTAAAAATAAGAAAGGAGAAACTAGTTTATAAAAGGAAGGATCTTAAATGTATGTAACTTGTTAAGTTTACGCTTTTTACAAAGTTTTTTATTATTCTTGTAATATCTTTGCCTGGGGGGGGAATACAGTTAAAATGTCCCGGTTTGGATACCAATAAATCTGGCAGCTCTATATATAGATAAAGTAAATAAAAGGATACAAGAATAAATATGGATGCAAAAATAAATAAGATAAGAAATAGTGATAAAATATGAAACAAATAAATCAATATATTTACATGTGTATAAAAACAAATTCAATATTAGAACACAATTACATCAATCAAATTAAACAATAATTCAACAGCTTATTTTATATTAAATAAATCCAATCCGAACATAAATCTAGTTGAAAAACTTGATGACTAGACTAGGGATCAGTTTACTATTGCTAATTTCTTAGATTTTCTAATTTATTTTGCTTTCTTGCTTTGAACACTGATGGGTCGGTCTATTGTTATTTGCAATTGCCCCGACGGCTAATATATTATACATGAATCTATTGATGACCCTTGCAACAGGTGACGAGGCTATCAAATTGGTACATGTCACAGGAGAAGAGAGCAAAATCTATCTATTATTTTTTTTTCAAGAATTCTTTGCCCTACAATGATCTTCCTATCTTGATCCTAAGTAATTTCAACAATTCATAAGCGTCATACGTGTGATTCCCATATTCTTAAATGGTTCCCCACTATTTTCTCATTACTTTTATAATAATCTCACTATCTGAACAAGTATTCAATAATGTTCCCTTTACCTTTCAAATCATTTCACAATCTTTCCACCATCCCTCTGATTCTACATGTCACAAAATCCTACGTATATGTACCTACCATTCATCCGATCGTTGACATCATTAACATCTATTAACCTTTACGGCAGACGGACTAATTTTGCCGCGACATTTATTGTTAAAAATTTGCAACAAAAAAAACTTCCCGTCGGCCGGCGCCATCTCCTAGCCGAAATCCTCATTGACTTCGATGACGCAACCAACAAACACAACACTGACAATGAGTCACACTAGTTCATCGGTGACGTAGTCAACGTCATCGTCGTCGTCGTCGTCGTCGTCTTCAAACCTGATTGCACTGCATCATCAAACATACGCTAGGAACGAAGTTCAACAATTCGGCACACACGGCATATACAAGACGAAGATAAACAGATTTTTTGTTGATCCATTTATTTTTATATTTGTCTTTATTCATTAAAAATACAATTTTCGGATTTTGAAAGCATGCATGAGGTAATAATTTGCGTGTTTGCACAAACAAGATTATGCATGTCTTACAAACCGATATACATATTGTACAATATGTATGGATTTGGTATGGTACTGGTTGTATGTATATTGCAGTGAGATTTTCAGGAAGTAGAACGTTTCTGATTGCTTTATAAATGTATAGGACCAGTTCAGCTACGGATAACCGGTTCGCTAAAATGCTAACCGGTTCAACGAATTTCTGAACCCATCAATATGTCATACGTTTTATCTTGTTTTAAATAATTATAATCTATAGTTAATTTTAAAATTTTCTTGGGTGATAGTTATAGAAATTCATTACCTCAGTTTCTCAAACTTTTTTAATACCAAATATTAATAAAACGAATATTTCCATATATTTATTATCTTCAAATGGTGTGTTTAATGGGTCTACCTCACGGCACCGAATGTGAAAAGGTCGAAAAAGCAAATATCGGAAGGCAAAGATCGAAAATCGAAAGATCTTAAGTCGAAAGATCAAAAAAAGGGTGCATGGTAAACGGTAGTATGTATATATAATATATATGACTGGCGTGCGGTGAAATTATCTCTCTTTTTGTCATACAGCCTTGTTTAATGTGCGCGCGCAGGATACGGGAGGAAAAGTCTGTTCCTCTTGTTTTTGTTGTATCCTGCTCGCGAAAATTAAAGTTTTACCGCACGCCACTGATATATATGTATACTAACCGTTTTTCATATGTATGCATGATAAACGAATATTTTCGACTTTTTCACGGTCACCCGTGTTTAATATATCTATTGATGATACATTTTTTCTTACAATGTTTCGTTTCTTTTAATGAAAAATAATGTCCAATAGCCTATAATGCTATAAATATTACTTAACTTTAAACCAAACTCTATATCAATCATATTTTATTACTTCAAAAAACATTTAATTTTGTTAATTAGGATTTCCGTCACCAAATTACAAAAAAAAACACCTCACACGCCATATTAAATAATTACATTCTCCCCACGCATTTTCAATTTTTTATTTTATTTTGATTAACAACACGCTTATGTCATTTTTAATGTCTTTAATATTTTCTAGGATATTAAAAGCCGGACCTGGTGGGTCGTCACCTAGCGTCATCGTTATCATAATCAGCTTATGAACTAACCGCAATCGGTTCGTTAGTCTTCTGGAACCGACTGCACACTTTTTGCACATGGCAAAAAAGTTGGCAGTGACCGATTAATCCGACAGATTGGTTCGAATTTACAATACAATGATTACTAAACTCATCTTCAAAGTTGCGATGATTTCGCTCGATGACGCGTGCAAGCGACCAAACTTCCGTCTCCTGTTGAGTCAAAATAAACATTACGTCCTACTCATGATGCTTAATATATAATATGTAATATGTGGTTTGCTGAAAATTCAACTTTTAATCGATATTGATCGTTCGCCATTATTAGTTTACTGTTTTATTTACGATATCATATGGCAAACGAGTGTGCAAGAAACTTGATTTTGTGTAAATTGCTTAATTTCGTACGTCTAGTCGCGTGCAGTGTGTAATCAGCGTAATGTGTGTGTTCAATTACGCTATTATTATCCATAGCCAGAACAATTTTAACTAAATTTATTGTTGTACGAAATTCAGGGGCTTCAAATCTTGTCTAAGTTTACCGTGAGATAGTATACAATGCATCGTGATATTCATTTTAAAATTAGATTTGCATAAATGGCAAACAGGCACACAAACAAAATTTCACTTGTATTCATATTATATAGAAAATAAAAAAAATATGTACATACTAATAAGCGCAGACACACAGAATCGTACGGCACGGCATGCCTAGGTTGGCTTCAGCTGTGAATGGACGTGTCTCATGTCATTGTCAATAGGAATCATCGTTATCAATCACTGTCAAACCTATGTCAATACAAAGATAAAATATCTCCGAAAACACTCCAGGGGGTGAGTTTTGCTATGGATGGCCATAGCATAGACCAGGTGTGCTAGGACTAGATAGCTTTACGTGTGCAAATATAACTAAAGAAACAACACATGCCGCGTACCACTATCTGTGTCTGCACCCTAATGGTAAGAACACACTGAAAAGCTTAAAAAGGGACGTCCTCGTGGTTTCCAGCTGTGATTGGGCGTAACTTCATGCCATTGTTAATTCGTAAGATCTTATTGTTTCAACGAGTTTCTCCTACATTTCTTCAAATACGGGAATCACCGTTATTTGCATCACTGTCAAACTTACGGTCAACACAATGATAAAATAGCACTGAAAACACTCGAAGGGGGTGAATTTTGTCAACGATCACGATGACATAGATTTGGTGTGTAACCATATTTTTGCATGTGCAAAATTTATTCAAAAAAATGTGCCGCGTACCACTCTGTCTGTCAGTTTCTGAATATTTTCACTTGGAAATGGAACCAAGTAGAATATTTTTTCTTGTTATTAGACATTTCTCTACATATAATATACATATGTTAGAGTCCCAATATTCTCTCCGGTTCGTTCATGAACATACTAGTTTATTCATAAACGAACTATTGGTTTTAATGCTGACAGTCAAAAGCCGTCTTCAAATGAACTCATAAGGTGTCGCATGACACTTTTGAGCTGTCAAAACGCCAAGTATTTAAAAGGGAAATCCTATGGAGACCACATTACAACGTTGCTATAATTCCCGTTCCCGCTAATATTAAAAATATTGCAACCCAGGGTAAGTATATATGTACATACATATACATAGAGCAGAGCATCGTAACCTGTGCACCGCGGTAATATGTGTTCTCCGAACAGCACTTCGGCCTAATGCGTGCGAGTGAGATCGCGTGTGAGGGAGAAAACCGATTTTAGTTAGTGTTTTGTCCCTATGCATATACGGAATAACTAGCAACTGTCGATGAAGTACATATGTATGTACGTAGCTGACAAACTCTACGAGTCGTAAACAATGTGTGCCGCGAATATTCAAAGGTAACGATGCTCTGACATAGAGGATGGGATAAACGATTGAGATTACTTAAACTTATACCTAATAGTTTGTACATACATATATGAACAAACTGGCCAGATAAGTTCGGGTATGAACAAACTAGTGTGTTCATGTTATGTTGCTTCTCACTGACAATACACAAATGTGAAAATAAATTGTGTGTTCGTAAGTATTTAGAACATTTAGAACAAATTCACAAATAATTGACTGAAAATATTCACAGTGGTCATCTCGTAATATATTGTAATCCCAATTCGTCACGACATATTAATCCACATAATGGTATAATATCTAAAGTGGTGTGTACATATTAGGACAGCAACGAGCGGTTAAATCTGAACCAGTTATCCTTATAGGGTTAATATGTACCTGTGTACTACATCTTTTACGGGCCGATCTTGAGCGATAAATTATTGCAAAAAAATTATATACGTATACATATCTATCCAATACATAAATTTATACAAATGAATAAACACGAGTTCGTACGTATGTATGTGGGTCTAAAGAAGGCTCCTTGGCCACGGCGACCTCATCCAACACCTCTGCACGGCTCGACGTTCGGTTTGCAGTCAAAACCGACGGTGGCGAAGTGGTATTCCCCTCCGAAGAAGTCTTGGCTCATTCGACTATACACCTCGTCTTCGTTTGGACGTGTTCGTCTTTGTAATTTTTACCCCTTGAGTGATTTACCCCCTATCGAGCATCGAAAAGTGCGCGAAAACGTGTTGAATCGAAAATAAATCAGTGACCGTTCAAATACATATATTGTGAAAGTATTATATCATCGCAAACATAATGTGCAATTAAATTTTGCAACCGGCTTTGAAGTCAAATTCAATCTAATAATAATAATATATTGTTACAATTTCGGATCGGTTCGGTTGGATAATTTTTGAATATTGCAAATGATCAAATTTGCACAAATATGTTATTGCTTTTGCTATAATTGAAACATTCGATATTATATGTAAACGGACTGTGTGCCATGTAAAAAACGAATAATTCGAAAGTCCGCCATTATACTAGGAAAGGGATTAAATCTTCCCCGTTTAAGAATAATTTTACTAAAGCAATAATAATTTTTCGGTGGTTGTTCCAGTATTCTCAACTGAATACTGAAACTGATTTACCAGTTAATGATTTTCAAAACGTATACATATTTTCAAATGACTTGTCCCGGATAATCCACTTCCATCTTCATTATTGAGAGTGTGCTGTTATATTATTATATTAATCGCTTGATATTTTTTTATTTGGTTATGAAAAGTGAGACGTTTATATGTGATACGTACTTAAAATTAAGTAGACCAATTTTCCACTTACATACATACATATAATGCATACGAGTGTAATATTTCTTAATGATTATAATTATGTATCATTTATTATATGCACTCGTATATGTAGATATTATTCCTGCATGCAATTTGTGATATAATATAAACAATAGAATATTTCATTAATTATTTTTTTATGGTTATACATATGTACATATACTATGAATGGGGTCTACGTGACGAGACAGAATGTTAAATTACAGAAAACACAAATATCGGAAGGCAAAGATCGAAAATCGAAAGATCTTGAGTCGAAAGATCAAAAAAAAATGGTGCATGGTAAACGGTACATACTCACTTAATTTGCGCGAGCAGGATACAACAGGAACAAGAGGAACATGCTTTTCCTCCCGTATTCTGCGCGCGCACATTAATACGGGAGGAAAAGCCTGTTCCTCTTGTTCCTGTTGTATCCTGCTCACGCAAATTAAGTGAGTATGTACCGTTTACCATGCACCATTTTTTTTTTGATCTTTCGACTTAAGATCTTTCGATTTTCGATCTTTGCCTTCCGATATTTGCGTTTTCTGTAATTTAACATTCTGTCTCGTCACGGAGACCGACTATGAATATACATATGTATAACCAAAGTTTAATTTTTTTTCTAGAAAGCGAGATATTTCTATGTATTATAACTATAACTATAAGTATCTATACATATTTTGTTTCACTCTTTTAAAATGTGCATAATGAAAAAAAAACAAATGCATAAAATAATTTAGTATCTTTTATTTAAAAACTTCAACATATTCGATATTGGATTTTTTGTCTTTTTCTCACACGTAATTTTGTACGGGTAAGAGCGAGATGCACTCGTTGTATGCAGAATGTATGTAGTATGAATTTTTGAAGTTTTCCCGCGCATATATCGATCGCCACATATCGAGGTTGTACATAATAATAAAAGTTGAGGTCAAATCGAATTCTTCGGATGTTTTTGTGGTGTGTTGAGAAAATCGCGAGTGACACGAACGAGTGGGTACGGGAAAAACCTCGCATCCGTCTACCAAAATCGGAATATCAAACTGTGTGTCGCATCGGCGACCTTGTTGTCACAAATAGTTTTAAAAGCACTGCAAAATACTATCATAAAATAGATAAGACATCCACTTGAATGCAATCCATTGCGCAACATTGCAAAAATTCCCAGGCCGATTTGATAAAATTCTATATACGATATTCGATAAAATTAAAAAAATTGCAACTTGTGTTGGTATTTCTTTTACTAATCAATTTTACCGAGACGTGTGGCGATAAATTTTCCACTTAGGTACATATGTCAGTTTCGTTGATGGACAATGTCGTCTTCTTCCACTGCAATGGTGCTACTATGGTGCTATTTTGTGACATGTGTGTGATACTTTCCCGCATTGCATAACAACTGTCAACAGGTGATTAATAGAAAAGTCGCTCTGAGTGTTGCTAAACGCGTCTTCGGTTCGGAAATACAAATTTTCCCAAAGCGTTCGTTGCAACCGAGTGTGAAAATTAAAAACGCCGTAAATATTGATGCGACACTGCGTTTATAGGACCGTGCTGAATGCAAATATTGAATGCCAAAAATAAAATAAATAAAGAAAATATTATATATGTATATATACTTAACATATAATATTAGTCATACAGTGTAATCGTTTCTTGGGTTTATGTATTGGAAAATTCCAGTTGGTTGATTTTCTCAAAAATAGATTAATATAACTAGATAATTTTGGTGATGTATAACCTTTTTAAGTTTAAAAATTGTAAATTATTGTTGGAACCAAGTTAGGTTAATAAATTAAAGTCTTGACTATTCATCAAATCTTTACATATTTCTACATTCAATAAAAAGGGTTTTAGATGAAGTTGCATTATTTATGAATAATGTAAGTATAACACGCTGTCCAGTTCACGCATTCGCCAAAGAATTTGCCGAATCCGTGAACTGGGCAACGTGCTTGCATTTTTCACGCATTCGGCAATTCTCTTGCCGAATGCGTGTAATAGACAATTTCACGGATTCGGTGTAATATATACATTAAAAATAGTTTATTTTATAAGAAACCATAAAAGAACAATTTAAGTTAGAAATTTTACGGATAACATTATTAGATCACTCTCAAAATAAAAAAAAGTTATGCATCACCGGTATATCGTCTTAATTAATTAAATATTGTGTATATTTAGATTGTGATTCAGTAAATTCATGTGATTATAATTATTATTAATAAAAATGTTCGGAATCACTACATACAAATTGGTAAATATTTTTAAATTGCAAAAATGATGAAAAACATACACAGTTTATTAAAAATGATTTTATTATAATTTCAGATATTATGGAGCGCTTTATCAGTAGCTTTGGGGTTGGAGGTGCGTGGTCAACTCATACGAGGAGTACCATGCGTCAAACGTTACCATCAACTATTTTGTCCGACAGCTGGAAACACATATCCAATGTAAGTTAGTGAAAATGATTGTTCCACACAAGAATTAGCGAAATTTATTTCCAAAAATATACTAAAAAGTTTGTATTGTATGAATTTGGTATTAAATATTACTTTACTTTAACTGCATTATTATTAATATAATGTTTCAGAGATCGTATAGAAAATTTCATAGATGAAAACAAAGCGTTGATGAAACGTATGTATGGAGATTTTACAATATACACCGAGTACGGTCTGCCTCCGGTTGGTCCAGGAAGAAGCAAACGTGGTGCTCCTGGAGTTCCCGATCCCATGGACGACACGCTGTTTTTCAACGACGAACCTAGCCAACGAAAAGCCCGTCAGTCGAGCAATTTCAATACAAGGAACCCTCAATCTGGACCATCTTCGACACCTCCGTTCCTCAACAACAATCAAGGAAATTCAAGTGGAAGGTAATTTCAGTCAAAATTTTGTGTATGTATGTATGTATGTACATACATTTTCAAACTTTTTAAATTACAGTTTGAAATTTGACTTAATTTTAAGTACATGTATCAATCAACTTAATTTCTAATGTGTCTTACTTAGTTTCTTTAATGTCCATTTATAACAATGGTAACATTTTTAATACCCCCTAGCATTGAAAATATTTCAATAGATCTGTAGCAAAGATATATTGATTTGTTTATTATAGTTAAGCTCAAATGCCATACTATTATATCATAATCAGTGCCGGTTTTAGGGGGGGGCTGAGTCGGGCGGGGCCCGAGGGCGCCAAATAAGCGCCTTTGGTGCCACACGATGCACCAAAGGCACTTTAAAATTTAAAATTAGAGCGCCAAAAGCCATTCAAAATTTTAGATTAGAGCGCGAAAGGTGAAAGTTTTTTCTAAGGGTGTTTAGAAAAAATTGCCCGAGTGCGCTATCGGGTGTAAGGCCGGCACTGATTATACTTTATATACTACTAGCGGGTACAGAAAATGGTCAAGGGCGGGGGGGCATTCAAATTGAAAAAAATATATATATATTCTTAAAAGCCCTAGGCCTAAATTGTAAGAACTTATTATTGTATAGATACATTTTTGAAAGTTAAATGCGAATTAGGAAAAATTAAGACATATGTATGTACATATAAATATGAAATTAAATTCGTGCAGGGGGGAGGTCATGGCACCCACGGCACCCCCCTTGAATCCGTCTATGATACATGCATAGACTTGCTAATTGGAGTGGTCTTCCCTTATACTATAAGAAAACATTTTAGTTTCTCAGAATGTATGTAATTTCATTGTTAATTATGGCAGAACATAATATATGTACAGAGAGATGTAATAAGAATAGAGGGGCCCTTACTAATAAATAATTGTAGTCAATTTTACGCGGTACGTCTCTATAAATACGCTACATCGCATGGAATACAATCGGATCAATTTACTTATAAAAATGTATCCCATGTTGTGTTTTTGAATGTATTGTGCAATTTTTACCGATGCTTGCCCATCTTGCAAGTAATATAAACAAACAGAGAAGTTTTTATCGAACATACGTCGAGCACCAAGCGTCAAATACGACTGATGCTAAAATTATTTAGATCTGTCCGTGGACAGAATGTCACTTGACAACAAAAGAACACCTAAAGCCACCTCTATTAATATTACATTTCCATGTATATGTACCTATACATATATGTGTATAATACAAGAAATTTATTTTAATTTCAGGATCGATGCTTGCGAGTCAAAAATGGAAATAGTAACACCCTACTGGGCATTAAATTCAGCGGGGAAAGTACGAGCAGTTGTTAACACTATGCACTTTGAACAAGCTATACATCAGGAAGTGTGCTCGTAAGTTTATTATATATACATACTGATTAATTACAAAATAGTTCAAATTCAACCACGTGTTTATTATATCACTCTCAGCAGTACCGATGATATTCATATGAAATTTTTTTATGTGTTTTTTTTATAATTCAGAATGACACAAACAAATCGTTGTGCCGGAGATTGTGGTTGCGAACAAAAGTACAAATGGCACCGTCTCTTGGCCTACGATCCTGATCAGGACTGTGCTGGCATATTCATGGATTGGTTCCTGTTCCCTTCTTGCTGCGTCTGCCGATGTGTACCATAATACATCACTTATTGATGTGACACCATTGAAGACAATGCAAATTATAAATTAATTAATATAAAATGTGCCGTTAAATAAATTTGACGCAATATAGAGAACATTGATATTAAAATAATATATGTGAATACTAATTTATATAAATAATCATTGAACGTTCAAAAAATTAAATTAAAAAAAACGAATTAATCGTGTCGTGTGCTAATGTGTCTCTGTATGTTTGTGTATATATTATTCATGTATGAAATGTATGTAACGATGCGTTTCTACTGAGGCGCCGACAACGATGCCTGCTAATTTTTTAAGCAAATTCAGTCACTGCCTACGAAATATGTACTTCTTAATGATTATCGCATTAAAATATGTCTAATGGTATACAAAACTTCTCAGAAATCAATCGATGCATGAAAAAGTTTAGACTAAAATGAATCCTATAGTTGAAATGTTGTGTATGTATTTTAATGTTAGAGTATTATTATATTGACTTTTATATGAAATATGATCATTCTCGTGTTTTACCACGTTATTCAATGGAATCAGGTTCTGGTTAATGATAAATAATGATTTCATTCATATTAGTGCGAAAATTGAGCATAAATAAACTTATTTATTCATCGCTTTATTACAACACATATTTAGTCATTTGTTACCATTATCATTAATATTATTGATAATTTAAAAAAAAAAACAACTATTTTTTATAAGACAAATATAATATAACCATCCCACTAGAAAACTATAAATCTAGTTAATCTAAATGAATAGTTTATAATATATCATTACTATTATACAACAAACTAGTGATCTCCATCACCATTTCAACAAAATCACTCAAAAAAATATATGAAGACAATCATTTTTTTAAACTTAAATTGCATAATATATGGTTCAAATATGAAGGGAATCAGTTTAATTGATTTTAGTGAATATTTTATATGCCTTAATTGTATGTTATTTAATAATATATTTGTTTCATTTGAAATATTGTACATTTAGTATATTATTATTTTAGCTTATAGGATTTACATAGTTGCCATCAAAATAAAATATTGTACATACATAGATATTAATACAATATTTTAACATTTCATACATAGTAAGTTTTTTTATAAATAAATCAGTTCGTAATTTTTTTTAATATTCTTATGAATTATATTCCAATGCATTCTTACTGCTAGTCTGTTTATGATCAGTCCAATTCGTTTTCCTAAACTAATAGAAAAATCTAGAAATTTTTAAAATTAATGACATGGTAATATACAACCAAGAGTAGCAGTAGGTGATTTGACTATTAATTTATGTGTATTATATTAATTAAGTTAAGCTATTTTCATTTTATACATATGTTTCGATAGAAAAAAGACAATAAATAATCATTTTTATCGATTTCTTATTCCTATTGATGATGCTTACTGCACATAAATTTGAAATTAAATTACAAAAAATAAATATGAAAATACTCGGAAAACATACAATAATCGCTGAACACTTGACTTAAATCAGTAACGCACTCTGGAAGTGGCAGTAAGGCTCGGACTCCCAAATCTAAGGAAGAAATACATAGAAAAACACAAGTCTCACATTTATATAATGATAATAAAACTGAATTTTATTTTTTAGATATTTTATTATCACTTAATACATAGCACTAAATTTGCAAAAACATATGTTTACCTTTTTAGATTAAAATATTACTATTACATAGATAGGAATGAACAGGAACACTGAATAATGTGACAGAGTTCTTATTTTTTAACTTTAAAATCCAAGTAGTCAATGAGCTATGATCTTAGCACGGCCAACAACCATAGAATTTCTCCTGGAAAATCATCTACATATTTATGTATTTATTTGATTATTAAGTATCCCAACCACTACGTGTGATGTGTTTCTTTGTATCAATAAATAAATAAAAATAATTTCAAATTGGTCCTGTACGAATGAGAATTTTATAATTAACAACTCGATCATTATGAAACTAAGGATATGTTACCGATGCTAATCACTATAGTCTGAGAAACAGTTTGTAGGAATATAGAACAGCTTACAGATGGCCAGTGTACAGTTATTGGCCACTTGACCCTGTAACATGACTAAGAACCTTTTGAACCCTCAATATTGGTCCTGTTACTACAAACTGCTACATTATTATACCATCAACTGGTGCATGTGTTTTCACTCGAGTGTTAATAATGGTGGAAACGTAATGTTTCTACTCTTTTCTCGGGAACGTCATTTCAACTTTTTCCAGGAGGATGGAGAAAAAGTTGACTAGTTGGTAGTTGTGATCGACATGTTTAAACTTATTGTCGCTTCTGCTGTTACTGGCCTACAAAAAGGTTTAAATTGTTGGCTGTACTTTTAGTACTGAATAATCAATTTGATTGAGATCCATACATACTTCAAATGACATGCTTATTCCTGGCCGGTAAACGAGTTACATCCCAAATGTGAATCGCTACCAGAATAACCGCCGCTACGAAAATCGCTCGCACGGCTTTCCTATTGCACGAAAATTCGTCGCACAGGAAAATTGCCTTACAGACTGCCCAAAAAAACTGCCCAAATATTGCTCAAAAAAATGCTTTTTTATACGATATTTGGGCAGTTTTCTGTGCGGCAATTTTCATACGACAGGAGACACGCGCGAGTGATTTTCGTAGCGGTGGTAATCCTGAAAGCGATTCACATTTGGGATGTAATCACCGAACCTTTTTTGCCTGGCCAAATCTAGGAGGGGGGCAAAAACTCCCTTCTGAGCCCCCAAGTGACATCCAATCTTTATTCTATATTAGCTGAAGTTAACATAGGGCAGGCTTACATATAATATTAGGATACTTAGTTTCAATATATAAACAGTTAGATTATAACCAAATTAAACATCTCTGAAACGTGCTGGATTTCGTAGATCACACAAAAAATATTTTTTCTATATAAGTTTTGTCATGGCTATGATTATTTTGTTTAAGCCCCTGCTGCGAAGATTTCTGTCACATACAATGTCAAGTTGACAGCTTCTAGTACTCATTCGATAAACAGATATTAACATTTTTACTCTTCAACTTATTTTGATTTTAATGTAAACTTTACAAAATGAGTACTTTTGAAGGAAAACTATTAGAAATTGATGGAATTTCGGTAGACGAATTCACCGGAAAAAATATAACCTCGCGCGCTTTTTTTCTATCGCACTGTCATACAGATCACATGAATGGTTTAAATATTGTATCAAACCATCTCAATAACGATTCATTTATTTACATGTCTCCAATAAGTGCCATCATCATAAAACGTACTTATCCGGAACTGAAAAATTTTATTAGACAGCTAGCAGTTGACGGTGAGTATCCAGATTTCAACATATTTTTTTTTAAATTAGTTGATATCAATATAATTTATTGCGTTATTTTTGTAGAAACTCATTTGATCAGGATTCCAAATGACGAAGTTTCCTACAAATGTGTGGCCGTTACATTAATACCAGCCGGACACTGTCCTGGCTCAGTGATGTTCTTATTTGAGAAGTGTGATGGTATCAGAATTTTATACACGGCCGATTTCAGAATGACCGTCAGTACATTGCAAAAGATCACACATTTCCACAACGACGATGGAAGCACAAAAACCATTCACAAAATGTATTTTGATTCTACATTCTGGAACGAAGACTACACGAATTTTCCAAGTCGCAGTGAGAGTAGTGATTACATATGTAGCATAATAGAAGAATGGATTTCTAAAGGCAAAGAATACTTCGTATCTTTGAGCATATCCGCTAAATATGGTTCAGAGTATCTATATAAGGAAATGTACGAGAGATTAAAAATGCCCATACATGTTAGTAATTTCATGTATGACATATATAGGTAAGTGAGAAGTGTTTTAACATGCCCGAAACAAAGAATTATTCAGATTTTTTGAAGTTTTAAATCGTTATTAAAAAAAAAAGGACTTGTATGTGGTGACACGTAATCTCGTTTACGGATGTTTCGTTCACCGACGGCTCACTTACAGCATTTAGTTCACCTCCATCTCGTTCACTGATGCTTCGTTCACGACCATTGATTCACAAATATTTAGTTCACCGATATTTTGTTCACGAATATTTATTTCACAGACGTTTCCTTCACAAATATAAAATAACTTATGGATGGTGGAGAGTCCTTATCATTTTTTCCATAATTAAATTATTATATCGTTTCGCTAAGATAATTTTTGAAAAAAATCGCTATTTAAAGTAATTTCAAAGGTTGCCACATTAGAATCTCCCATCCTATATTAATTGTTGAAAATTGTGTTTTTTATATTAATATTTAACAAAGATTTATAAAAAGAAGTTCTTCGGTGCTAATCTGGAGGTATGGTGAACGATTTTTTTCAGATCTAACGTGAATTTCAATCCCAAAATAATTATTGATTCAAATACATATATATAACTCGATAACTATTTGAGTTCTGAAAATGAAAAAAAAATAGTATGTATTTTTATATATCGCCAATTCCTTGTTGCTGCTGCACTGCATGGAAAAAGCCGAAAAAAATGAATCGATAACGACTCTAAACCGTTCACTTACGAGTTATTTTATATTTGTGAACGAAATATCTGTGAACGATATGTCCGTGAACCCCAAAGTCGTGAACGAACTATCCGTGCGCGAGATGTTGGTAAACGAAGTGTCAGCGAACGAAATATTGTGAGCGAGCTGTCGGTGAACGAAACATCCGTAAATGGGATATCGTGTAACTCTTTTATTTATACTAAAATTTTATTTTTACATTATTATTTCAATTTTACAGAAAATTTATTTCTACCACTAATCCAAATAGTAAAATTTCAAAATGGTCGAACTAAAATAATCACCTTTGATTTCTGTTATTTTATAAAAATAGTATTAAAAAAAAATTTATGTTTGCATTTAATTTCAGTCAAGTATTGGACATGCGACCTACGGTAACAAACGACCCAAAGAAAACTCAAATTCACAGCTGTTCCACCAATTATTCGTGTTATGCTCATAATATATATTGCTTGGACAATATAAAACAAGCCAATGTGCGGCACGTGCGGCCAAGTGCTCAAATTTGGAATGGATGGGATGAAAAAAGCGACCTATTTAAAGAGAAAAACGATGAGAATTTCATTAACGTGTGCTACTCTAGTCATTGTAGTCATAACGAACTCAAAGAATTCCTTTCGTATTTAAAACCCAAATGTATTGAACCATGCGTTGTTCCAAAGGATAATCCTCATCAATTTTACCAGTCAATAAACGAATATGCGAAAGATTTCATTGAATCGCCTTGCATTTATGAGAAAAAAAATCTGAAATTGAATGTGAATGAAACGGAAAGTTTGTGTGATAGTAAAAATATTTTTTTAAATAACTCTGACTCAGAAAGTGAAGAAGAATCTCTACAAAGAAATACAAATAATAAAATGAAATGGGAAATAACACCAATTCGCGCATTAGTATCAAACAAAAAAATTAAATTATTTACCTTATAAAATGTGATATATGAAATTTGCATAATAGTGAACAATCAAAGATAATAATAACGTACATGTATTTTACATAAATAACAATAGATGAAGTTTTGTGATCATGCGAAAATTCGAACTCGAGATTTTGAATGATTCAAACTCAGAATCGATCACTGATTACGTTTTCATGATCTAGAAAAAATGTGTGTGTGTATTTTAAGGATTTTTTGAACACCGTTAGTCCTTTCGAACTTAAACTTAGAAATTGTTATCGACACGACGTAAATTTTTAAGTTGACCTGAAATGGTACCTCCCCTTATAGGTGTCCCCTTTTTTTTAAGTTTTTGAATTCAATTATTTTCCAAACCGCTAACTGAATCAGACTGAGTTTTTTTTTACGTATAATAGAAATTATAAATTTTATGACCTAATGTTTTTATCTGAACCGGAAGTAGTACTTTTACTGTAGAAAATTGAGGTTTCTTATCTTTTTCTCAGAAACCTTTTTGTTTATTGAAATGAAATTTCATATCTAAAAGTTTAAGCTTAATAATACCCAGTTATTTTTAACATTTGGTAAGCATCCGTCAACCGGAAGTGGAAGTTTACTCTTGTTCGATTTTTCTTTCATTTTTTTCAACCCCTTAAACATGTGTTATCTTCACGAAAAAAATCAAGTATAATTCTTGTATCAATGTGATGAAAATAAAAAAAATCACTAAATTTAATAAACCGAAAGTGGGATGTTTTCCTCTTAGAAAGGTCAAAAATGTTGTAGCCACTATTCTGTCCACACCCCTGAACGTATCAAGCTGAAAATTTATATTTGTATTCTTTATGTATTAACTTAGGGCTGATACGGTTTTGGTCAGAATTCGTAAACCGGAAGTAGTATTTTTTTTTTAAACATTTTCATTATTTTATTTTGACCTTTTAAATTATTTTAATTTTCTTGATATTTATTGTGCATAATACTGATAGTGAATTTAAGTAATAAAAAAAATTTACAAAATCCAACAACCGGAAGTAGAACTTTTGTCTTGTGCAATTTTCCATACATTTGCGCTCAATTTGTATCAAAAATGCCGTCATAGCTATTCGTATTTCATGATGAATATCGAATTTTGTTTTGTGACCTTATTATATTCCTCAAATACATAGATAAAGTCATGGGTTGGTCACATCCGAATTTTATTTTTTTATATGTATGTATACATTTGTACTTATCCAATATGCATTTAAAATTTTAACAAACAGTAAATATACTACACAAATTATTTGATATTATTTTTGCTTTCAAACTCTTCTAAAACCTTTTTTGACACACGATCAGCTTCATCTTCGATTTGTTCCACAGATAAAACTTCTGGGATGTAAAATTGCATCATATTTTGTACCTGAAATAAAATTAATACTGTGTAGATATATGTATAAGGAATGAGGAATATATATAAGGAATGAGGAGAATTTTGATAAAAATACAAAATCAAATATACTGTTTTACCCCATTTTTGAGTGTGACAATAGAACTAGGACAAGAGCTACAAGAGCCTTGCATTTTCAATCGAACTATGCCATCTTTAAAGTCAACAAACAACACGTCACCTCCATCTTCTTGGACGGTTGGGCGAATTCTGGTATCCAGTAATTCTTTAATCATCTGTACGACTTCATCGTCATCTTCATGTATTTCTATATAGAAAAAAGCTCTAGAATTTTCATATAAAGGTCAACTATTATAATAAGTCTAACAAAAAAAATTATACTCAACGAGTATCTCCAGAAGGTTGAACATCTGTAAGTATAGGTAAACCGGTGGCAAAAAAGTCCATAATAGTTGCAAAAATTTCTGGTTTGAGAAGACGCCATTCAACATCTTCGTCTAATTTAGTGACAGTTACAAAATCAGATCCAAAAAACACAGATTTCACACCTTCAATCCTAAACAACATTTTCCCTAAAATTGATAAAATTAATTTAAGTAGATCATAAATATTACTAAATACACTAAAAATCTCTGAAATAATAATTTCGATTCTTGCCAGTAGGTACTTATTCTATGATGGTGTTGTAAATTAATTTTTAATACGAGTCATATTTGAAATAAATTAGACAAATTACCCAATGGACTACAGTAAGCGGCAGCAGGATTAGGGAAATCCATAGTTTGCCCCGGTTCCAAAACTTTTACTCCTGGTAAAAATTTCAAACTGTTCGGATTTGGTGTATCTTGCGTTTGAATGAACATGTTCCTTTTTTGCAATATATTTGGAAAGGAGACGGCAGGGAGTTTCTTCTGCAAAATCTTATTTGTTGTTAACGGAGAATTTGAATGGCATCGGCATTGTGCATAAGTCGGTCTAAAATTATTTAGAATAAATATAATAGCACGTGATTGATGTGATCAAAAATTATAAATCAAACTCTTAGGTTAAACTAATTATATAGATGTGCATTATGATTATGATATGGGTCAGTTTAGTTATGAATGCAGCTTTGATCATGTTTTCACATTCTTTTAAAGCATAATGATAGATTTTCAAAACAGCATTCCATTTTTTTTTAACGATACACTATGTAACAGCTATAAGATTTAACTTTAATTTAAAATCACGTATAAATCAATTTCCAAAACCACCCATTGAAATGTCAATCGGGCAAATTAGTAATATAAAAACTACATCAATTTATAATTGAAAGATAGTAAACCTGAACGAATTATGAAAATTTATCATTTTAATATTCAGTCCCTTCACTTATGCAACCTTAGCACTTAAAAAACGCAATATACAGTAATAAAGTGTTTGAAATTTACTAACTTAAGTATTCTATTTGCTAAAGCAGTAACTCTCCATACGTTCTTTAACATTTTGATATTTCAATGAGCTACCAATGCGTAGTCCATTGACAGCTGTCAAAACGCAGTTAAATTAGACACAAATAACTTTTTGGCCCTAAGCTTTAATAGATCGGTCATATCATTTTCCATTACATACATACTTTATCAGATTCTTACTTAGATTTTATAATTTATCATCTATTTCATTCAATAGACGTTTACGCCTATTATTAAGACATTTATTATTTATAATGTTAAAATAAAATAAAATAAAAAAATGTAGATATACTCACTCACCTAATAAACGTCATATATTTTCCTTCTGCTCTTCCCCTCTTTATTTATAATCTACTTGTAACTAATAGAATTGCACCAGTGTTCAACAGTTTTGCATCGTATTTTTCTCATAGTACATGAATCTATTTGGGCAGTTTTATGTAAGGCAATACGTTGAATGTATTTGGGCAGTTTTATGAGCCGCAATTATCCTGTGCGACGAATTTTCGTGCGACATGAAACCCGCGCAAGTGGCGGTTATCCTGGTAGCGATTCACATTTGGGATGTAAGCCGTTTACTACATATAATATGTGGATATACAGTATATTTATTTACAGTGAATTAATTTATCCAAGCACACAAAAGTATTGAGTGATGTGCCCAAGGTGCTACCATATGTAGATGACGGTTCAATGATTACTGGTCACAAAGTCACTAAAATCTCTATAACGGAACATCTGGCAGCCGAAAAGTCCATCATACTAACTAGAACCTGAGTGCCAAATATTGCGTATTCGCGATTTTAATGGCAAAAATTGTCTTTGTGACCACCACAATGTGACTAATAATCCAATTACCGTAGATGACAACTTGGGATTATTGGTCAGTGCAACTTCTTACATATTCACTCACTCAAGCGTGATCAAACTAGATTAATTACTCATAAGCATAAATTAATTCCTATCTAATTATAATAAAATAAATATTTACTGAAAACATACATAATTAAAATGTGTTTCTCTAAAATTAAATTACGTTGGGCATATGTATGCACAATTTTTTATTCCCCAATATCTTTCATCGAATTTTTATTAGAAATAAAAAGATAGTCGACTGTATGAATTTGTTTTATTGGCACCAGTATGTATATAAATAATATACAATAAAATTATTGCATCAAAATTGCGATTTTGAAATTCACAAGAGAATGAAAAAAAGTATAATTTACTCATCCTCAGAATCATAAAAAATACTCCATACAACATATTCTTAAACAGAGTTCATTTACAAAAGGAAAGAAACTCCAATGGCTTTTTGAATATATAAATCATTCACCACTTAAACCTAGACAAGCTTATAATCTTAGAATACTTAGTATATATACACATATATTTATCACAAAATTCAAGTTGTAAAAGAAAGATCGATCTATCATCTTGCTCTCAAATGTGGACTCCAAAAAGCTTCTATAAATTTAAATAAGCGTAAAAATTTTCTTGTCGAATCTTCAAATAAAAACTGTAAATTTAAAGTTGATTCTAAAAAATGAATGTGTCCTTTACAAAATGTTTGAAAGCACAACTATTGTATTTTTGTCAAGGATTTTTTTTTGCATTAGATGAATAAATACAAACGAAGTAGTTTAGTGATATTAAAATGCGATAGTGAAAAATGGACTAGTCAAACATATATATGTACAATTACTTTTAAAGTCTTGCGATAAAGCCTACATTTAAAGCTGGACAGTGAATATGTAAATGCATTACTCGAAAACAAAATACGATGAACATATGTAAATTCTTATATAATATTTTGATGTTAGGACGAGCAGCTTACGCTTACCAAATTTAATAATTACAGATAATTGTAATGCGAATAACTCGTTCATAAATATTTTTAAATCCATGATTTTTTGCAAACAGTATAGAATACACTTCTGTAGTCATAGGTGAAATTTTAAGTAATTGTAATAACTTAAAATCTTTTACATGTAGTCAGAATTTTACAAAAAAAATCACAAATATTAATCATCTTTCTAATATTAGAAAAATTAAACTCTATATAACGGTACAACAATTAATAATTTTGGATAAAAAATTAATAATTCATAACTTTGAATATATACGAATTATCTAAAACATTTATAGATACTATAATTCAATATTTTCTACATCCAATGGCGCAAAATCTATTTGAAAACATTATATCAAGTGTTAATCTAATATTCCAAAAACCAATGATTATAAACAGTTATCTAAATACAGATCCCAGGGATATTTACTGATGATCATTAAGAATTTGTATATCGTAATTTCCAATTTAGCTGTTGATACATACAATATGTATATTTTTAGGATTCTTTAAATATCCATTTATACGATAAAATATCTAATTTTATCACAAAGCATATTTTTGTAAACAGAATTGTCATATAATTGGCTTACGATTCCATATTTTAATGTGTTAACTATTCTCAGGACAATAATATTGCATCTATATTTTATTGTTTATAAGATTCATAAGAATGTTTTAGAAAATTCTATGTAACATTAAGCCAAAATACTTATGTATTTTACAAAATAATTCGGAAAACAACTCTGGACGTTTGCGAAACATTTTTTTTAATATATAACGGCATATTTGCAATGGCAAAAACAAATGCAAACATCGTTTACAATTACCAAGAGTATTAAAAATTATTATATTTATGCAGACAATTCCTAAGCTATTTATTGTTAACAAAAATATTAAAATCAACAAATCGAACATTATATCAAAGTATCTTGTTTTCTGTCTACATTTTTTTTATCTTATTGATTTAAGAGACTAAAGTCTTTAGTATCAGCACTGTAAAATGCATAAATTGTCCAATAATTTGTACTTCACATTCTTGGATTGGAACTTTATGTTTGTGGTCATGTTCATCATCGATAACACACCATAAGAACCGTGGAATGATAGTGAAAAATAGTACTAGAGAAGTGACTACTTTTCAATACATTGAGAATGTAAGAAATACAAAAAAAAAACTCATTATATTTTCCTTTGTTTCGGTTTACAAAATCATTCTCTGATATACATATATACTAACAATATAAATATCATTTCAGTCACAAAGTAACGGGAACAATAACAAAACTTGAAGTTTTTTTTTAAACGAACATAAAAACGAAAACTGTGGAGTGAAATCTATCGTATTCATATAATAGTATCGAGAGTGAAAATGCAAACACAATTGAGAGCATTTCGACAAAGCGTAGGATAACGCATACTTTTAAGTTGTGAGAGAAATGTTTACAGTTCCATATCGAACTGCTCGTCGAGGTGCGGATCTTCAATCACCGGAGCGTGAGCCACAGCCGGTGCACTCAATGCTGACGGTGGAGACGAAGGTGCTCCTCTCATCAAACCGGCGGGCAGTGAGCACCGCGGTGGGGTTTTTGAGATCGGAGAATTACGAAGGTTCATCATAAACGCACGCTCGTATACTATGCGTGTACCTGAAATTAAATTAAAACCAAAAATTAATTTTTTGAATCTCCACTTAACTCTACATATCAAATAACTGTAAAATATAAGTATAACACGATAATACATTACAAGGCTTAATAATAATAAATAGACATTCAGACGTTGATAAGATATCAGATCGTAAAATGTCTCACAGACAAATGAGTCGTCTAGTTCCAAAACCCGGTATCTGCATATTTGGTCAAAACTGAGATAAAAATGTATTCCGATTCTAGGAATATTTTCACACAATACTGTACACTTGATTTCATTCTAAAACCAAGTTAAATGACTAAAAAAAAATATTTAAAATCTTGTTTTGTTCCAAAGAACGGCAAAAATTCTTTCTGTTTATTCGAATTAACGGCAAAACTGCCGACAGCCAAACAGAACACTGCATATGGCAAGATGGCGGTCATTTCGGCTGGTTACCTAGGTGCAACTGTCATTCCGCATTTCCTTCGTAATTGCTGTTATCATGGACAATCTGTCTCGAAGTATGGAAGAAACCAAAGATGGAGATACAAGAAAGAAAGCAATCTGAAAGAAATCGTGAGCAAAAGAACGGAATCGCCGTGAAAGGACAACTCGGGAACAAACACCGGCAAAATCGTTTTCAAGTCTTAATATTTCATTAAATCTCAAAAATTTTCCAAAAAACTGAATTGCAAAATAACTTAAAATCGTATATCTTCCATTAAAATAAAACTTTGTTAATGAAATCCACTAAATAAAGTTGTGGCAGAAAAACTGCGTTTACCAACAAATGAGTGAAATGCTTCTACCGGGTTTTGGAACTAGATGACTCAAATGTTTATTGTCATAAACTCAATACAATTTACCATTACTTATTAACACTTTGGTGGACACGACTGCAATTGCAGTCATTTTTTTGTATGCTCGTGGGACACGACTGCAATTGCAGTCGTCCGTGCGTGTGTGCGTGCATCCATGCGTGTGTACGTGCGTCCGTCCGTGCGTGTGTGCGTGCATGCATCCGTGCGTGCGTGCGTGTGTATTTGCGTGCGTCCGTCCATCCGTGCGTGCGTGCTACGATTTCGATGTGTGTGTGTACATGCATGCGTGCGATTTTGATTTCGATGTGTGCGTGTGCGTGCATCCATGCGTGCATGCGTGCGTTCGTCCGTCCGTGCGTGCGTGCGATTTCGATTTCGATGTGTGTGTGTGTGCGTGCGTGCGTGCGTGCGATTTCAATGTGTGTGTGTGCGTGCGTGCGTGCGTGCGATTTCAATGTGTGTGTGTGCGTGCGTGCGTGCGATTTCGATTTCGATGTGTGTGTGCGTGCGTGCGTGCGATTTCGATTTCGATTTCAATGTGTGTGTGCGTGCGTCCGTACGTGCGTACGTGCGTGTTTCCGTGTGTGCGTGCGGTGTTACGCGCACAAAATTTCAATCACGCGACAACTGGCTCACGGGCATTACCGAATGTGCCGATACTGGTGGTATCAGTATTTGACCGAAAACAAGCCTTTGGAACTACCGGTACTACAAACTAAACAAATGCTTTTGAAAATCCGCAGATTTGTCAAAATAACTGTTGTGGGCTTTTGTCGCGTGAGTGAATTTTTGTGCGCGTAACACCGTTGAGTCCGTGAGCCAGTTGTCGCGAAACCGTTTGTAACGAACCGTCCACTTGTTTTTTGTATATATGTATCAGTGGCGTGCGGTCCATGGATGCGGTGGATGCGGCGCATCCCCTATAACTTTAAAAAGCCAAGAGTATTTTTAATAAATATTTGAATTTCGCTTCGATGTATTCTTAGTGATGTACGTGATTATTTATTTATTTATTTATTTATTTATTTATTTATTTAATAGTTTTGGACCATTGTGGCATTACAGGAAGAACCTAATGCGCCACAATGGCCTACATTTGAAAAATATATAAAAACATGATATAAAAACAAGTAAACTGTAAATAAAGGAAAAAAGCAAAAGCAGAAAACATGGTAAAATAAAATTACAAAAAAAGTAACAAAAGGAAAATAATACATCATTCAGAGAGAAAAAAAAAATAACAAAAGTGTAAAAATTAAAAATAAAATCCATAAATCCCATTCTTTGTTTACACTGATCAAAATTAAAATAGTATATAAAAATGTACAAAAGAGAAAGAAAAAATAAAATAAAATAAAACAAAATATGAATAAAAAATAAAATCACAGCGAGGCCCAAATGGAAGAGAGTAGATTAAGATTCCACTCATTCATCACATTCAAATTAAGAAAGTAATGATGAGCGCAGGTTACCAGATAAATATGTTAAGATAATATCCGACAATCTACGCTCCCCAAGGTGGAAAATATCACATTCAGGGACAGCAGCAACGATTTCATTGAGAAGTCGAATAGCTCTTGGAATAGGAGCCATTCGAAAAAGAACTGTGCGAGCAGCAGGTACAACCATTAAATGATGATGTCTACCACGCACATAATTATTAGGGACATAAAGTCCCAACTGTTCCAGCAACAACGGGCATGACGTATTACCACGCAATAGCTGGAGAACGAAACGAATTAACGAGAAGTTTCTCCGAAGTTCAAGGGAATTATACCCAAGCATGCCCAAAAGGAAAGGAGTAGGATAGAGATATGGGTAGTACCCATACTCTTTCTTATAAAGAAAACGAAGAAATGCTTTTTGCACTTTTTCTATAATAAGAGAGTAGTTTGCTTCGTGCGGATTCCACACAATTGCATTATACTCTAGCTTACTTCTAACAAGCGAGTTGAAAAGCAAGCGAGAAGACAAGGGGTTGGAGAATAATCTAGCATATCTCAAGACAAATCCAAGTCGACGAAAGGAAACGTCAGCGATTGTCTTGATGTGGTTGTGAAAGGTGAATTGAGGATCAAAAGTGATACCCAAGTCGACCATTGATTCCACGCGCTTCAACAATACGGATCCAATGGAATATCCGTGACAATAGAGCGAATTCGCACGTCCATAACTCATAATAGCACATTTACTAGTATTCAGTTCAAGCCCTAAACTGGAACTGAACTCTAAAACAGCGTTAATATCAGCTTGAAGGAGAGAGGCTTGCCTCTCATCCTTAACAGCAAAGAATAGTTTAACGTCGTCAGCAAATACATTATGATGTAGTATATGATATATATTTCACATATCACGTGTTTTTTGTTACATGATGCATTATATAGGATCTTTTGATAATTTTTATTAAGGATTCGCATAGGCCGCATTCGCATAGGCCGGCCACAGGCGAGTGACGCTGGCGAGTAGACGCTGAGTGAAGTGCGCGCGCGTCATGGATTCGGAGTCGCGACCGATCCCATTTGCGCATGCGCACAATGAGGCTGTCATATTCGCGCGGACGCGTTGACACTTGTTTAACCTCTACGGTGGATTCGGTTTCTCTGTTTGCTTATCTATTGAGTTTCACTTGGAAGCCGCTGTTGATCGATATTTCCGCACGCTACGTCCCAAGTTATTTATCAAAAAGCTAGCCGATTCATTTCTTTAGACGAAGTTAATCATTTATACTGTAAGTTGGTTATTTTTTACTTTTGAATTAAGTTTTCATTTAAATTAGTTTCGTCTAACTTTATTTTTAGTTTACTGTTCCACTACTTACGAGTTTTCATTATTGCCTTTAATATGGATATCGAAAATAACAATGAGAGTGGACTTGTCGTCGAGATCAATAATAATTGCAATTGTTTAATTGAAAATGTGCTGAAAAGAAGATTTGCTTCTCTCCCATTTAATGAAAAGGAGATTATTGTTAAGAGCCCCAAACCCACACCAATATTAAATATTCAGTCTAAAACAAAAACATTTAAAAGGTATTTTAACACAGAAACATACGAAAAAATTTCATGGATTTGTGGATGTGCTCACTTAACGAAATTATTCTGTTGGCCATGTATTTTATTTTCTCAAGAAGTGAATGTCTGGAGTAAATTTGGATTTTCTGACCTAAACAATTTAAGTAAATCGCGCAAGAGACATGAATGTTCTCAAGCTCACATATGTTCTGCTGCTCAATTTAAAAAATTTGGAAAGGGACCTCGTATAGAAAATTTTTTAAGTGCTCAATTTAAAGCAAATATTGAAATGCACAACAAAGAAGTTACTGCAAATAGATACATTTTGTCGAAATTAATAAGCGCGATCTGTTTTTTAGCAAAACAAGAACAACCTTTACGAGGACATTTTGAGCACCAGGAATCGGAAAATAGAGGGAATTATATTGAATTGCTGTATCTGTTGAGTGAATCAGACATAAAATTGAAAACTCATTTAGATAACTCTACGGTGTTTACTGGACTATCGAACCATATACAAAATGACTTGGTATCCGCAATATCAAAAGTCTTGCTAGATGAGATTAAAACTGAAATACGTGCATCAAAATTTGTTTCCATAATTGTGGACGAATCTACAGATATCAGTCGCAAAGCTCAGCTATCTACTATTTTTAGATATGTAGATGAAAATAATGAAATTCAGGAGAGATTTGTTGGATTTGTCGATGTTAGTCCCAATAGAACAGCTAATGCTCTTTTTCAGCACATACGTGAGACCTTGGAAGAATTTGGTTGTTTGGACAAATTAATTGCACAAACGTACGATGGAGCGGCTGTAATGTCCGGGGAGCATAATGGAGTGCAACGAAAAATTCGAGATATTTGTCCTAATTCTTTATTTGTCCATTGTTACGCTCACAGATTGAATTTAGTTTTGTCGCAATCTGTTAAACATATATCCGGATGCAAACGTTTTTTCAGCCGTATGTTGTCATTTTCAACTTTTTTTTGTAAGTCTTCAAGAAGAATTTCCCTTCTCGATTGTCAAATAAAAAAACGATTTCCCACTGCTGCCCCTACACGATGGAACTACAATAGCAAAATTTTAAATATGATATTAGAATATCAAACAGAATTAATGGAAATATTTAATCAAATAATTAATGACGAAGACGAATGGGATACTGATGCTGTCATAAATGCTGAAGTCCTTCATCGTTATTTAAAAGAGTTTGAATTCAATTTCAATTTGCATTTATTTTCTGCAATATTTAATTCGGCAGATTTTTTATTTGAAATTTTACAAAAAAAAACCTTTGACATATCGTATTGCGTAAGTGAAATTAAAAAATTTGTAAAATATTTAGATAACAAAAAAGACGATTTTGATTCATTGTGGAACAAAGTAATAACTAAAAATTTTAATAGAAAAAGAAAATATGCTGAATGTGAAGAAGATGTGAAAACAACGTATAAACTTCACTATTCTGAAATTTTAGAAACTCTTTCAGTAAATACAACCAATCGATTTCGAGATATCGAAAATTTAAAATTTCTCGAATTTTTTAACGTCAAAAAATTTAAAGAATATGAAAATAATTTTCCAGATTTCCTATTTAAATCACTCCACCTAACTTATGGAAAATACTTTGATTTTATGAAATTAAAAAGCGAATTAATTTACATGTACTCAACGCAAGATTTTCATTTGAAATCTATAAATGACGTAAAGGAATTAATTGTGAAAGATGATCTAATAGACGTTTTGGAACAAGTATTTAGTTTAATACAATTAATTTGTACGATACCTTCCACGAGCGCATCGGCTGAACGATCATTTTCGACTATGAAAAGAATTAAAACGTTCACCAGAAGTAGTCAAAGTGAAGAAAGACTCTCTGGTCTTGCTTTAATTGCAATCGAAAAGAAAATAATGTCAAATTTAAAAAACAATAAAAAATTCTATGATGCGGTTATCGATGAATTTTGTAAAAAGGAACGAAGAATAAAATTAAATTTTAAAAAATAAATTGGTCGGTTTTTTTTTTCAAACAAGGGACAGCATCCCTTGTTTGAAAAGTCACCGCCCGCCACTGATATGTATGTACATATACATGTTTACTGCGCCCGACAAGTCTGTGCTTACAGGCGCGAGTGAAAAAGTAAGTTGGTATGCCTACACATCACAACAGTGTATTTCAGTTGTTTTTCACAATAGTGTTTTTCAGTTGTTTTTCACGACAATACATACGATTTTTTGTATAAATAAAAAAGTTAGAACAACTGCTTATGATTATTATTACTTTTACTACTAGTTGATGTTTATAATATGTATGTACTCCAAGTCGATGTATCGCAAAAATCAAATTATTCACCAAAATTAATGTATCTTATTTAGAAATTAGAAATTAAAATTACGAATTTGTACGCCCCCCACTTCCTATGCTGAAATCAAACATCAAATCAAATACGATATGACCACGATCACCAAGCACGACCATTCGCAACGGCGACCGGTGGCCTTCTGGCGAAGTAGAAGCGACTATAAGCGATATACGATAGTTGTGGGTTTCAGTGATGGTTTATCTATGTTTTAAATGTTCATGAAATGCATCGATAATTGGTGTCCCACGCGAGGCGCAAGTAATTTTGAAGTGTTAAATATGCCGCATGTTAAATATACGAAAGCGTTAAATATGCCGCACATATGTATGTATGTCGAATCGAAACGACTATTACAGTACGGCGAGCGTTATCGCAGATACACAGACACACAGAACAGCGATATTATAAATATGATCTACTATTTACTATTGTCTAAAAAATTTCCCTTTGTAGAGATATCTATAAAAACTGTACTTTTCCATGTTAGTTATTTGTATCAATTTTACGAGATTATTTAATGAGTCAAATTAAAACATAGTATAATAAAAAAGATGGATTTTCAAAACAAAGGTAAATAATAATAAAAAATTGTAGACTATTATAGACAGTATACTCTCGATTATCCCATATATACCTATATTTAAATAAAATAAAAGCTCGTTGAAAACGATTTACTACTTGTTGGCATAATTTGTTTCTACACAAAGGTTAACCAAAAGAAATAAAAATTTTGGAATTAAAAATCGCGTATACACTTTCATCGATCATAATTGTTATCAAAGGTCTCCCCATTGTCTGAACGTTTTTGGTTAAGGCTTCTAATACGGCATTAGTCACAACGCAATATCAAATATTTGGAAATATCTTTGGAAAAATTCAACTAATGGGGATTGGAATACAAACAGAACAAAAGATGTTAGGAAAATCAAATTGGCGTGTATATATAAACAGACTTATGCATGTATATACATACATATCATATGAGCATATGTAGCATTCAGAACGATGACAAAAGAAACACCTATCGATCTACACGTACGGATTAAATTCGCCTGCGCTACTTCACCCAAGTAAATGTATTGGTAGGTCAGGAACGAAGCTCGAACGAAAATAGACCTTCTAAATGCGATATCCCTTGTCTGAATAACCAAAATTGCATGAAATCCAAGGTTTATTAAGTTCACATTTGATGTACAGACAAATATAGCACCTGACATTAGGGTTGTAAGGTGGAAAATCGCTTGCTCGATATGAACAATAACATGCGTCAAACCTTAATCGGGCGCAGATATAAACTATGCGCACATCGAGTATCAACAATTTTAAATTAAAAAAAATTATCAATGGGATTCGAAGCACGTACAATGGACCTCGCGAGTAGTTACACGTCGGACTTATCATTGATATTATATTATACACGTAGGCGTTAATGTCAGTGCACTTTCGATGCAGACGAAACATGGCAACGCCGTAACATCGACGAAGACAGGTAGTCGGCCATGTTGATGCGATCAGACAGCAAAACGCAACAGACATCACAATGTTACAGTAATCTATTACGAAATTTTTTAAAATGCATATTTTTTAAGATTGCCTCGGCAATTATAGCAATGATAAAATTAACAAAAAAACTTTTCATTTCGATTGCACAAAGAAAAAAAAGACTGGTGTTGACTTGGGTGCCATAATTAAAGTTTTATACTGTAAACGAGTTCAATTAAGAATAAAGGCGACTCATCCATCCCGCAGACGTTTTACAACAGTTGACGCCAAATACAAACAATACTGTAGTACCCACACATGTCATTATTTTTATCGTTCAACAAAGCATGAACGTGTATTCAAAATTTAAAGAATCTTATCCCAGAAAAATGAAATAAGAATTTAAAATGGAAAAAACAATTTGCTAGTAGAATTGATTTTCGAAAAAAAATGTAATAATGAAATTCAAAATCCTGTAATCAATACAAATTACAATGAACCAAACTAATGGTAAGTACATATTAGTCACAAGGTAAAATAAACAAACATAAGGCAACGCGTATTTGCAAGGCAGCACGTAGCCCACTCTCGACTAAAAAGCATCAGAAGGGCAGAGAAATGGCATCGATAAGGTTAACATATTTATATTATATTTAGACCACAATCTAAATATGTATAATACATTATTGTTATTGAAGACTTGAAATAAAAATGTGTATTTAAATGAGGAAGAAAACGTTTTACATACAGTATTTTACAAATTCTGCTGATCAGGTTTAAATCGATAAGAAAATACATACATGAAATTGTAAAAATCTTATGCATATGTATTTTGGGTACATTCATGGGTTATTTCGTGGGGGGGAAATATGTCCCTTTTACTTAAGTGAATTTTGAAATAAAATACGACCTGATGAGATAAAAGCAATGTATCACTGTATGTACTTGTACATATAACATAATAATCTATTTTTACGAAAAACGAATAGAAGCAGGAAACAAAAGCCGGCAAGAAAACTGGAAGATGTGCGACTTTCGCCATTTCACTTTCAGAGTAACCTTGAACGTTCACTGACCGTGACCTGAGAGCAAAGCGTGAACTAAAACACATTTCTTTGTTTCTGAATAAATGCAAGCGAATCGCCATTTCATGAATCGGTCTAAAATTCATGAATCTCCAATACATTCACCTTCGACGAATCTGAACAAATTTCTAAAACACAGCGGAATTGAAATATTAACGGACAACTTCAATAACATTACACATTTATATAATCTCGCACATTTGTAGGTCAGCTATAATTATGACGACATTACAACAGTTGTTCGAGTGGGGTTAAAAACCGGCGAGCATGCGGCCTTGGAAAATAGCATGCGTCTATTTACTAATTTATTTACAGTCGAACTGTAGTAATTCTTATTAACTTTTAGTAAATTGTAGAATAGATGTACCTTTCAGAATGTGAATGGGTCTGTGGTGTTTAATATTGTAAAAATTAATTAGGCATCGAATGAGAGAAAACTACTCGTGCGGAGCGGCAACGTAGCTTACAATAAAAAAATTCGACAGATCAAGGTTTACGCAAGAATGACCGAATCGAATCGTCGATTCCAAAATGGTAAATAAATAATGCATTCTATATATTTTTTTATTATGCAGATCACAATCAAAACAAATTATTAAACTGATAACGAACACTGACGGAAATGCTTTTATACAATTAAAACAAAGCCGCAGAACGCACCGGCACGACTATAAAACCAAAATATAATATGTAATTTAAATACACCCAAACAACTTCTCAGCGACCTCGCATTTTCGCATCGACAGTCAACGCGAAACAAATTATCATCAGCTTACACTGGCACATTTTGAAAAATGAATAATAAATTGTGCAAATTTTAGTAGGCGAGCTTTCGCCTTGCATAGTAACACAAACACACGCACCGGCTACAAGCTATATTTACTAAAACTATTTATATTCGTCGCTCGCATGGTGTGCACAATAATTTTAGAACGTTTCAAAATAACTAAACATACATGTATTAAAATCTTATAAAATAAAGAAATACGCGAAAGAACGACTGCGCACTAGCCGAGACATTCGCGTACCGGTTTTTTTCTCCGTGTTTGTTCGCCAGCGCTGTAAACACGCGTAAAATAAACACTCGGAGAGGAATTTATCGGCGTAGGAATTTTGGAGTTTTTCTTTGGCAAAACTCACCTCCAGGAGTGGTGGAGTAGAGGGTTCCTCCCGGCGTGCTGGAGTAGACGTCGGGCAATTGAGACGGGTCGGTGACCAGCATCCTCCTCGAGGGGATGACCTGGCTCTGGGTGACCTGTCTGGCTATGGGAGACGCCGACATTGTCGCGGAAATACTTTTTCGGAAGGGATGAAGCACTAAAACGTGCCGAATTCGAGGCGAGGCTAATTTTCTACAACGAAAAGTGAGGATCGAGTTGGCAGTGCGTTAACACGCGGTCGCAGTTGCGTAACTCGAGATAAGTAGGAATCGAGCGAACGACCAGCGACAGACGACAGGCGACCAGATTTGACCGAACTGCAACCGCAACCGCAACCGCAACCGCTACCACCAACGACAACTGGCAACTGGCAACTGCGTAGTCGTCGAGGCCGTTCGATAATATATACGGGGAACTGCTTCTCTGCGAGCGAATCAACTGTGGCTCGCGGTACCCACTCAGGGGGCCCCTTCCATGTCGGGCTCAGATAAACGAGCGTGAACAGTTACTATATAATTTCAATTTCATTTTATAACTGCTGAAAGTATTTTTAGGCGTGCCTGTAAATTTAATTAAAAATTAGAACATCAGTGCAAAAATGGGCCCACCATTGTCGTTAAGAGGGCTGTACACCCGAAACCTTAATTTTGTTACCGTTCCTTTCTTCGATATATATATTGAGTGTATGTATATATTGAGTGAATGCGACAATATATATCAATATATATATATTGAGTGAATGCGACAGTTTCGCTTCGACCAGATAAAACGTATTTTAAATTGACAAAATCGAGGTTTCGTATTCTACTATTTTCACCTCCAAAACTAGACCAATTTAAAAAAAAAATCATCATCGGTATGAGAAAGATAGTTTCTGTGCATCTATCGGCGTATTTTTTTTAAAATCGACCGTTAAATAAGCACGCTGGACCCGTTTCGTGGGTGTAAAAAAGAGGCGATTTTATAGATGTTTGGCGGCTCCTATGTCCTATAAAAAATAATTAATCAAAAAAATAAAACGATAGATGCACCCCAATGGTGGATATCCATAGCATATTAAAAACTAATTTCTCTAGTGCCATAATTGAGGAAGGGAGAAGTATAGTACGTTTGTATGGACAAGGTGCTGCTGTCCAGCCCTCTTAATTCTATGGTCGACCTTTTTATTTTTGCTCTCTAGCTTTGTAGTTTGCCCTCTTTCACATGATCAGTCTAAAGCCCGGACCCTGAGGGGGCTGTCTATTGTTCAAATGTTGTAAATGCATTGTTAAAGGTTTGCCGAACCTTTTTTACAAAGGATTTACAACAATTGAACAATAAACGGCACGCTTCCGGTCCTACCTCTAATGATAACAATTCGAACTAAAAAAATGTCTGAAGTACTTAAAAGCTTTTAAACTATAAGTACTTAATTTCAATTAGCTTAGTTAATAGGTATTCTGACTAATAGTAAGCGTATATGCTTTAGCATATACGCTTATTTTATTTCTATTAGAAAAGTGAGCCTACTATCAAGGAGAATGAATAAACAAGGTGTGACTTTTCTTATAGCTTTAATAAAGTGTGATTAAGTGATAAGGTGTAATTTTTCTTATAGCTTTTTTAATGTAATAAAAAAAAATTTTTTACGGAAAAATTTAAAAAAAATTTGTCCATCATCCACAGTGTCCAAAACTCTCCTTCGGTTTTTCTATTTTTTAACATGGGATGCACATCAAAACGCCTCCGTGCTTTTTTATTGCCTTCTTGAGCTTCTTCTTCCAACAACAACGCGATTATACATCATTTTTCGTTCGATAAACGCCGAAACATTTTTGTTGATTTGTATTCTGACGCGTAGCTACGAATGCACGTGTATGCATTAATATTGTAAGTACTCGACAATACGACGTAAGCAATATTGCGCCGTATCGTCATGGCCTGTAATGTATAAGTAAGCCGATTTTGCCTTGCACTCGGCCAAAGTGCGGTAAACGTGACGTGACCGCGACGTGTAGGTAGATATGAATAGAAATGTAATAAAATGACATATTTGAAACGGAGTCGTGCAGTGCTGAAGCCGTGCAGTGCTGTTAAGTATGAACAGACCTTTACCGGCGTGTTTTTGTTTTATTTCAATTAAAATTTTTGACTTTGTGTTATGAAGTACATATATAAATAAAACCTCTTTGAAAATTCGTTTCATAATAAGTCTATTCTTTTATGGTTTATTTATTATTATGTTTAATTTTGTTTAATCATTATCGCCTTTTCGTATTATCTCCATTGTTCGTTGGGTGACATTTTTTTTAAACAAAGCTTACAATTGCATTGTTTAATTTTGATTTTGCAAACTTTTGTATCGTCATTTAACTATTGAAACGTTGGATGAAGTAATTTAAAATTTTCAACAGAATAAAAAAGATGATTGAAAAATATTTTTATTTTTATTTTGCATAAATATATTTTGATATTATCCAGTTAAAATTATATAATCCAGCCAGCAGCGTGGCTCGGTCGTTAAGCTTCTGCTTAACACTGAGAGGCGCCGAGTTCGATCCCTTGAGCTGACCTCGATTGAAAAGAATTTTTCTGAGTATATCTGTAATGCTGCTGGTCAGACCAGGATTTGTGACTCCTGGTTGATCGTTTCCTATCAGAGTTTGCCAATTTTCTCTGATTTCATTGTTGAAACGATTCCCGATTAAAAATTAGCTAAAAATCCTTCCTACCCACTATGTCACCACTATTTGAGTATGATTAATGTAAATATTACAATAAAAATGTATGTACAATTCATAGATGTCTCGTTAATTGTCGAGTTTAAGTCAGTGTCTCGTAATTTAGCGACTTATATAATAAAAAATGCTGTATTGTTTGTAATTTGGCCAGGAAGGCGCATTGGGGTTTACCTGTAATGCCTTCCTGGTATGAAATAAAATAAAAATAAAAAAATAAAAAATAAAATAATAATAATACATATCTTATTTTCTTCTATTTTGCTTAATGCACATTTATTGATCATTTAAAAATAATTTTAAGTTAAAAAATGAGTTTTAATTGCAAATGTAAGATAATTTTCAGGTCAAATGAGGTACTGCAACACAATCTTTTGACAGTCACTGCCGCACGTACACAAAGTCACCCCACCGACGTACGCAAGCCAAATATAAGGTCTTGACAGCTAACCTATACATAATAATATTTTCATCTTTCGATAATCATAATTCAAATTCTTGCAAACGTCAAAATTCTCTCAAATCCATTATGAAAATAGCGAGAAAAGCAACCTAGCAAAACGTCGTTTACGACCATCATGCTTTCGCACGATCAAAATAAACGAGCACGTGGTCGGCCGGTCGCCATATTCGTGGAAAACATTGCGCATTTCGCACACACTCAAAGCCGAAATCTACTATTGCGTCACTTTAAATAACGCGATAATATATGGTCGACAATATGCTGAAGATTTTTCGCTATTCGTCGACATTTTTTTCCTTTTGTAAACATAAACAAACCGAGCTTGCGTTTAGGTTATGTTTTGAAACGTGGATGTTTAGTAAGCACAGCTGGCCGACGTGGAGGGGAGGGGAAGTGGAAACGGCAAGTGTGAGGTACACTGGAAAGTGGGGGGGGTACTACCGTCCATTAACAATATAATGCTCACAAATTATGTAATTTACATAATTTAAATATTTTTTATAATAAAGTGAATATTCAAATTAACATAACGACGCTAGCAAGTGCAATGGATATGTTTACGCATTTATTAAATACTTAAAAAAATATATCCGTGTTTTATCGCGCGATATGCGACCACGTCCTACCCAATCTCGTTATTTATGCGCGTCATTTTATTACGGCCAAAAAATTTGTAAGTAACTAATGTTGTTTTGGGAAATATAAAACTATAATTTCAAAACAAATAGTTTCATTATAATAAGATTTTATGATTTCAGCTAAGATTTAGTATTTAGACACATTGTACTTACTTACATACATATATACTACAAGTGCACTTACGTAAAAGTTAGGATACGCATAGACTAAATTAATATGACCCATATTACTTATATAAAACGTGCGACAGATGGTTTATGCTATAAATTGATTCGCAAATTTGCATTGAATATTTATATACTGGTGAATTCCTCGCGTACGCTGAGCGCAATTTAAATTTAATATTGAATTGCGCATATTAAATGAAAGTAGTATAATTTAAGCACAGTACATATTTGAATTTATTTGAAATGTTTGATTATTTTATCTATTTACGTCGTTTTTTATAAGTTTCAATGTCCTATGTTTAATACTTTTTTTGTCTACGGCAGGGGTCTCTAACCTACAGCCCGCGGGCCGGTTTCGGTCCGCGAGCACTTTTCATCCGGCCCTCGGCTCTTTTGACCAGATTGAGAAATTTTACACGAGAAAAAATATTTTTAAAATATTCCTTTCACGATTTGGGTCAAAAATATGGCTTTCAGGGTTCCAGGTAGTTAAGCCCAAATGTCTCTTGAGGGAATCCTAAATAACGTTTGGGATTCTATAAATTGAGCAAAAAAAAAAGCGACTTTTTGGAAAAGCAGTATAGTTCATCTTTTGCACGTGCACACTGTGAACATTCAAGTTCTCTGAAAAATTGTCTTTTATCACTTTATCAGGATAAGTGACGATTTATCCGAGTATTCGGACATTTCTTCCAAAATTCATTTGATATTGATATCAACGATCTAAACGTAGAATATTTTCGATTGGAATTAATCGATCTTCGAGCAAATGATGATTTAAAATCATTATTTTAAAAATTAATTCTAGTCCAGATTATTCATAAGTAAAAGCATTTAAGGAAAAAAATATCAATTTTTGGTAGTATACGCGTATAGATGTTTTCCAAAATTATTAAAACGATATATCGATCTTGCTTAACCGATCAGCATTTAAATTTAAATTAAATGTTAATAATTAGTAAAAATAGTTGATTCTTTAAAATAAGAGAAAGCATCGCATTAAATAAAATATACAAACATGTACATATGTACATATATACATATATATCCATCAATATATGTACATATGTATACTAGGCCCGTTTTTTCGAAAAAAATTACGTTTTCTTTTTCAAAATCGATCAAAATTCAAAATAATTTAAAACTAATTTAAAAAAAGTTAATTGTAGAAGTGAGAAAGAATGTTTAAAGAACATTGGTAATAAGAATGGAGCTGCGCCAATACTGACTTTAAAGGTACGCTGGACAAAGTTTCTGATTTTTTTCATATCTTAGCAATATGAAAAAACATCCTACGTACGATTTTTACTTTATATGTACGTAGTACTTTACGTAGTACGTAGTACTTTTACTTTTACTATGTACGTAGTAACAATTAATGAAGTTTTGTAATCTTGCGAAAATTCGAACTCGAGATTTTGACTGATTCGAACACAGTTTTTAATATGAAATTACCCCGTTTATACGATAAGGGTAAATAAAAAAGACACTACTAAAGCGGTGTTTAAATTACAAAAAAAACTTCGAAAATCAGTAAAAATCATCATTTTCCCAAACTTTAATGGTCTGGCGGCAGTGCAAATATTTTTTACAAAATTGTTATACTATTTTTTACGAATTTTCCATGATACAGAACGTCTTCTCCAACTTAAGCTGTTCCGAAATTCCAAAAATTCGTTGTTTTCGATGTACACATTAGGCATAAATTCCTTATGCAAAATTATTACACATGTGCAAATTTATTCAAACTGGATTCCAATAAGATATTTTTCATCCGGCCCACCATACATTTTGAAATTCCGAACCGGCCCATTTCCCAAAAAGGTTAGGGACCCCTGGTCTACGGTATCGTTTCCTATCTGCGCGTTATATAATACGAGATATGTATGTATACAAATGTATTCTACGTATGTACCTGTAGTCGTATTTATCGGTACGATTGTAATTTGAATTAAATCAATTTTACACAAACAAATTAACAACGCATATACATAATCGATAATATTGTTTACAACAAGAATATAATAAGAAGAGGCTAGCAAAAATAAACTGTCAGTACGAAGGTGTTTTCATTGTTATATGTTTTGGATTGTTTACATTTGATATACATAGGTGTTTTTTTTTTCAATTTAATATACATACATATATAATTCACATTACGTGAGATAAAGGGCTTTTACCTCACAACGGTATTTATATTTGACAATTAATAAAAAGAGGGTTCTCGGCCTCCAAAAACTGTCTATGGGTAAAAATCCCAAGTAAAAATACATACTTTTGAATTTTGATTTGAACTGGACGACTACTTAGAGAGA
Organism: Arctopsyche grandis; assembly: GCF_051622035.1. Lineage (NCBI taxonomy): Eukaryota > Metazoa > Arthropoda > Insecta > Trichoptera > Hydropsychidae > Arctopsyche > Arctopsyche grandis. The sequence continues at coordinate 13,751,448 of NC_135367.1, forward strand.
TTTGAAAGCTGAAAAGTACTACAAATGAAAGATAAAATACCCGACTATAGATTCCAATATTCATTTTGAACAGGAATTTGACAGACTTAGAGACATCGACCGAACAACACCAAGATATAGAAAAATCGCGCGATTTAAAAAACACATACATATATCTCCGAATCTCGAGCCAATCAACATTCTTTATTACCAGATTCGTGTTTACTGGGCATAGATGTATAAGAAAAGTCATATCTCGTCTCTTAACCAAAAAAAAATCGTCATTTGTCGAACAGTGTTATTAGTGCAATTTCAATAAACAATTCTATACTTTTAAAACCTGCATAATCTACATATATATGTATATGCAAACGATGCTTGACATTAGAATAAGTAATTTAAAATTAGAAAACATAACAGAAAAGGGAAATAGAAATATAAAAAATAAATTTCAAACTATGAGAATGTGTATTGATTCATCTTCGATTGAATATTACGATCAAAAATTGTAACATGAGTCTTTGTTGCATTTTAACAATGGTTTCATGAACATGAGCCATCATTAGCTCTTGTTTCTTGAACAATGGCATCGCATAATATCATGAGGCGATTAAACGAAACAAATAAAGGACCGACGCGTTTTATACAGACTGCGAAGATATATACATATGTATGTATATTGATTTTCACGCAATGCTGCAGAATATCACAAGTAAAATAGACTGATTTCAAACTGGACATGCTTATCCTCGTAAAATGTAAATCGTTTGTTCTCACACGCGATTATAAATGTTTCGAATTTAGAAACTCATTAACATTTATAAAAGCCCGAGGCAGTGAAGAAAATTGATTTGAAGTAACCCTTAACATTTTTAAAAATAGTGATGTCATATCTACACTTTATTGCAATTACTGTGAGTTTATCATTTTTTACAGTGTTTGTAAACAATTAATACACTTTTTTTCTCGTTGATAAAAGGTCAATGTGCGACTTTACAAAGATGTGTCCAAATTGTTAAAATTAAAATATTTTATCGTCTGGTCTGTATTATTTTAAAATTTTTGTAACGAATGCAAAGATAGCTCTTTTGGAATGTTGGCGACACATTTCAATGCAAGATACACAATGTTTGTGTATACTGTATGTAAAATGTCAATATACTTAAATATTTGATTTAGAGTTTCATTTATTTCGAACATTCGCTAAAAGTATACTTGTGCTATGTATGACCAGACTTACATACATGCATAAGTTAGGAATCGGTGCAATTTCAAATAACAATAGACCGTTACATTAGTGTTCAAAGCATGAGAGCAAAAAAGCGTGGTTTTTTAAAAAAAAAGAATAGCGAACTGATCCCTAGCCTATGTATACATATAGTTATGACTAGAGATCGTCTCAGGACGGTGCTTTTCCAGGAAAGAGGGCAAACTACACAGCTAGAGAGTAAGAAAAAAAGGTTCACCATAGAAATGGACAATGGGGTGCAGGGTCGCGCCGGGCTATAGTTATGACTAGGGGGTAGATAGTCATTACAGCAATCCCAAATAACAATACACGTTCCAACAGTACTGAATGAAAATAATAATAAAAAAAGAATTTCTACGAAGTTGACAATTGCTATAATGAGCCAAAAGCGCATTGCCCTAATGCCCCTAATCACTCTCCGATGTCTAGTTATGACTTAATAATAGTCATAAGTTATGACTAGTCACCGGAGCCTGAGGGTGCCGTGTATTGTACAAAGGTTGTAAATGCATTGTTAAAGGTTTGCCGAACAATGGATAGCACTGTGACTATCCTACCTCTACTTATGACTATGGATTGTCTAACCCTAAAATATAAATGTTATCTCTACAGATTTAATATTCTTACTATGCAGTACCATTTCTTGGGCTATTATTTCATGGATCTAACATATGTATACCACGGCCGTAGCCAGGGGGGAATATGGGGACTTAACAAAAATAATACATATTTAGAAAAAAAAGAACAAAATCAAATTTGCGAATAAATATAAACTCACCCTAATTTTTCGCGAATTCTAGGGACGAAAAAAGCATTAAAATAATATTTGAAAAAGATTCAACAATGTTGCTAGCAATAAAAATACATCGATACATATTCAAATGAGGCAGACGTGCGTGTACAGCATTCATATAATACGTACAATTTGTAATTTAAATTTGCGACAGTCAGACGTCGTATGTTTTTGCATTTTGATGCAAATTGGCGAAGACGAGGGAATGTTGGAAAAGAGAGAAAATAAGATAAAGTACTAGACTACTAGCTGTTGATTTGATGCAAAAATTGCAGCCAATGTTATTATTAATTAATTGCATCGATCGATAAATTAAAAAAAATGACGCATAATATTTATTCTGCGCACTGGGCAGAACGATGCAGCTGCCATTTTCGATAGACCCAGATATGAGAATGTCGTTTGTTTGTCTTTGGCGCAAATGACCGACAAATATACACAAACAAATGTCGAACGGGTTCGCCATTCTGATGTGGACGTAACAAGGTATGGAAACCTGTAGGGCTGACGTCAGCCAATAACTGTGACCGAATTGTTTTCACAAGTTCCGCTCCCACAGACTAGCCCACGCTATTTTCACATAAGAGTTGATTCAAGTTAAAGAAATATCATTTATTATACTTAGTGAAGGAGAAATTTGTCACAAGACAAGTCTCTTGTAGAATTTCTCTATGACAAATTTCATAGTCAGAGAGAGAGACCCTAAGACCAAAATCACTTAATTTCGTTTCTAATTATCTGAGAATAGGAAAGCAAGTAATTGGCTTGGTATATACATATGTACCTATAGTACATAGCTTTACTAATAGAATATGTGACATTACTTTTAACGTGATGTAATGATGAGAGTAAATATATTTAAATAGCAAAGGGCGGATCACGTAATTAGAAGAATGGACGATAGATGGGCTAAAGAAGTGTCCATATATCGGATGTTGAATGGTACCAGAGAGAATGTTAAAAGATGCAAGGAAGAACAAGATAGATGGATGAAATTGTGTTGAATGATATGGATGAAAGTTGCCCAAAGCTAATACTTTCATCTTGCAATTTATGACGAATGGTTGTAAGTTATGATTATGATATGTACATATGTATGTAGATTGGTATAAACTAGATAAATTACAGGGGTCTCTACAGTGAATTTTTTAAAATTAAAATACAAATTTTCGTATGGAATGCATATGAATTATTGTGGTGGTGTGTGTGTGTGGTATTATTTGAGTTAAGTTAAGTTAAGATCCCACTAAAACTTCCTCTATAATTCGTAATGGCGTTAGTTACGTCATCGGCATCACCAATTAACTCGAAATTCATATGCCTAATAGACTAATTTCATTGCATGTAGAAGAGAAAGGTGTTGACTATGAAATACATACAAAAAACCTGATATTCAACACAAAGTTAACCTAACTGGTCGAGATGGTATACCTAATACTATATTATGTATCTAAAATAATAACGATAAAACTATAATATAAACGATTTGGTGATTATTCCGTCACTAAAATCTCGATCACGGAACATCTGGTACCCAAAAATTCCATCCATCGATAGCTACCCACGCGAACTATCAGAGTGCCAGATAATCTGAAGATTGGCACCGATTGTCGTGTGCGCGATTGCAATGTGCGAAATAATCCGTTTGCCAATATAAATATGCAACCATGATAATCCAACTGGTATATGTACATACATATACATATGTACGTTACAGTCAAAGTTTATTTTCAATTTTAATATAATCCAACTGGCGTTACAAGTAATTCATATTCAAATACAATTCAATTAGTAAATTGTATCTCTATGTACAAGCGCAAATACAATTTCAAAAATGTGCGCTTATTGAACATACATATGTAATATAACAGTTGAGTTTTAACAGTTCTGATGTTTTTACGAATACTTTAGAATTCAATAATGCGTTAATATTTGCTAGCTTTACTAGTCGAGTGATGTTTTCACGGAAACCTGACCTCTCCATCTAAATTGGTACCAACTTATGTATGTATAATTGAACTGTATTTTCAGTTGTAATATATTTTGACCAGTTGGAATGTACATACATAATTCTCCATATGAATCAAATTACGTGGGTTAGACAGAATATATTCCAACTAGTCAAAATATATTACAACTGACAAAATACACTTCAACTGTAACATATATGTACATACAATGAAATTCGTTAAACGTGGCAAAAAAACAACATGCCATACTTACTGTGAAATGTTTGTAAAATATGCAGGACTTCTTGCTTAATAATGGTCGGCGCCACTTCACTGATCATTGAATATTAATTTATAGTGGTAAAATTGTCTTCAATCGTGAAGGCCAGAGCTTGATATGTAAAAAAATACGCGTCTATTCATCTATAGTGTGATACTAAATACCATATCAAAATTCGGTAAATGTTGTAAAGAGCAGTTTGAAATTTGATTCAATCGAATGCAACAAGTGCTGGATAGAATTTTAGCCGCATAATGCAATATGGGCAATGCATTGATTGCAAATGGACGAATTAATGAGTAATAAATTGCACTGCACTTTATTTGGTTGTCTGGTTTATTGCACTTTATAAGTAAATTACAAAACCACAAATCCCAAATTTCTATTGTAGATACATGTAACATACATATGTATGTATAATACTAGTTACCAGATGCACTTGATATATGTACATAAATGAGCAACCGTTTTAAAAACCACATATTGTCAAAATAATGCCACAAAATTGAATATTTAACTAAAGAGACTTAAAGGCACACTGAATCGTGCCTTTAAGTCTCTTTAGTTAAATATTCAATTAAACATGCAATTAGACTCCAGCTGTGATAGGCGTATCCTCATGTAATTGTTAAATTTGTAAGATCTCATTATTTTGACAAATTTCTCCAACATTTCTTCAAATATGGGAATCACCGTTATCGATCACTGTCAATACAAGGATAAAATGTTTCTGAAAACATTCCAGGCGTAGAGGTTGTCTAAAATCTCGTAATCTTAAATCTCGTCTCTCGATTTAAGATTGATACTCGTTTCTCGAGAATATTTTATTATGAAAATTCGAGATTCTCGTTTCTCGAGAATATTTTATTATGAAAATTCGAGATTCTCGTTTCTCGAGAAATCGTTTGTATATCGTGAAGATTTTTAATTTATCACTATATGTTTTTGTTCAATAAACTGATTGATTTATATAATATATTTGTTAACTCGTAAATAATTTTGTGTGAAATGTTTAGTATGAAGCATGAAGTTTTTCTTACCCGGCAAAGATCTAGAAGTTTAAGCGTAATAACAAGAATATAAAATTTGGTAATCACCCCTCAACCGGAAGTGGCAGTTTACTCTTGTTCGATTTTTCTTCCACTATTTTTTCGACCCCTTATATATTATATATGCCACTCATATATATTATATATACATAGTACCGTTTACCATGCACCAGTGGCGGCTCGTCCTAATGGGCTGCCGGGCTGCAGCCCCTCCTATAAAATTCTAAAATATATTAATAATACATTTAATATTTTATTTATTAATGATATTTTTTTTATTAGTTGGATGGACGAACTATTGGGGCCTTCGACAGAGTAAATATTACTTACAATATCACCCATATCCAAAAGGGTGATATTGTAAGTAATGTTGACCGTTTCGAAGACCCCACTAACTTGTATGGTGACAGATGATTTAAAATGTTGTTGTACTGGCTGTAAAGTTTTACAGCGCCGCCCTGAACGCCACGCAGCCCGGAGTTGCGGAACGAGAAAGAGAAAGAGCTATTTGCAACTGGCAGATAGCTCTTTCTCTTTCACTCACTCTGGCGTTTTGGGCTGGATAGTCGGCAGCCTTCGCCTGTTAAACGACATTCATCTGTCAGTTTGTTTAAGATTTCGCGCGCTTGATCTTACATTTGATTAGTTGAATCGCACGATCACAGCTTTATTCGTTTTCGTTACTCTTAATTGGTTGTGTACGAGCCCTCATCAAATCTTCGGTGAGTCGTTTTCATTTTGATAACAGCAAACTTTTTTCAAATCAACTTTTTCTCGTAATTTTTATTTAAATATATTAAGTTTTTTTTTCTTTTAAAAATGGAAGAAAAAAAGAATTCAGTAAAATATTTACAAAATTTGCACTTTTCGCGACTAGAACTTACCGAAAAAGTCGCTATAAAAGCATTAGGCTGCCTCACGCCCAATTTAATTATTTCACAGCCTGCAACTAGTAGATCTTTTAGTTACTCGCGAAAATTTAATCCAGACATTTATAAAACAGGAGTTATTGACTTAAAACATTTAAACGATAAAATTAAATAACACGAGGGAAGTGTCGAACACTTAAAAAATGTGTGTAATCTCACGATTTTGGGATCGGCTAACATAAAAACCCATTTAAGCGAAGCTTGTCGGCGGGAAATAGATAAGCATAACGAAAACGTCAAAAAAATCGGGATGTTTTATTTAAAATTATTGATTAAATTTTGCGGTAAATTTGAAATGCCAATGAGGGGACACGATGGAACAGATAATTCAAAAAATCCAGGAGTTTTTCGGGGGCTTCTAGAATATTCACAAAATTTCGACGATTCTTTAAAAAAACATTTTCAAACTTCTTCGGTTTTTAAAGGGACATCAAAAACTATTCAAAATGAACTTTTAGATTTTATTTTGAACGTGTGTAGGGAACAAATAAGTGCTGAAATAAAAAAAAAGCAACTTATCTAGCTGTTATGGCAGATGAAACAACCGATGTATATATGTACATTGTCAACAGGTTAATGTTTTTCGTTACGAATTAGGGGGTAAAGTTTTTGGGGTTTTTTTTAATCCGGAAAATAAGAGCGCATGCATTACTGAACAATTAAAACTAGTTTTAAACGATGACAATTAAAAACTTATTGCTCAAACTTACGACGGTGCCGCTGTAATGAGCGGAGAGAGGGGAGGTGTACAGAAAATTTTGAAACAAACTTATAAAAATGCACACTTCGTTCACTGTTATGCTCATCAACTTAATTTAGTTGTTGAGAAAGCCGGGTCGCGAAACCAGCAAGCGCGAATTTCTTTTAGAAATCTTACTGGAGTAGCAGCGTATTTTTTGAAATCTTCATCGCGTTTGGACGCACCCCTTTAATGGGTGGTGAATTTTGCTAGTTTTTTTTTTCAATAGTACTTAAATCCACATGTAAGTGGTCGTACGCTAAAAATTGTGCTTATTTTGTCCTGTTATGACATGATAGAACAATTATGGTGACAATTTTTAGACATCTTTTCAGTGCAGCCCCGCCACTAAAAATTATCACGAGCCGCCACTGCCATGCACCCTTTTTTTTTTGTTCTTTCGACTTAAGATCTTTCGATTTTCGATCTTTGCCTTTCAATATTTGCGTTTTCGGGCTTTTCACTTTCAGTCCCGTGAGTTAGACCCAGCAGAATTGGTCTTCACGAAAAAATTCAAGCATAATTCTTGTATCAATATGATGAAAATAAAAAAAATCACTAAATTCAATAAACCGGAAGTGGGATTTTGTCCACATCCCTCAACGTATTAAGCTGAAAATGTATATTTGTATTCTCTATGTACTAACTTAGAGCTGCTAAGGTTTTGGTTAGAATTCGTAAACCGGAAGTAGTATTTTTTTTAAAAACAATATATATCATTATTTTATTTTGACCTTTTAAATTATTTTAAGCTTCTTGATATTTATTGTGTATAATAAAGATAGTGATTTTAAATAAAAATAAAAAAAAAATCACCAAACTTAATGAACTGGAAGTGGGATTTTTTCCTCTTAGAATGGTTAAAAATTTTGTGGCCACTATCCTGTCCACACCCCTAAACGTATCTCAAGCTGAAAAATTATATTTTTATTCTTTTTGTACTAACTTAGAGCTTTTAAGGTTTTAATGTGAATAATGATTTTAGTGATTTTAAGTAATAAAAAAATTTCGAATATAATCCGACAAACGGAAGTAGAACTTTTGCCTTGTGTAAGTTTCCCTACATTTGCGCTCAATTCGTATTGAAAACGCTCTCCTAACCGGCATGTGTGAGCGTGTATGTATGTTTAATTATCGAATTTTTTTTTGACTTTCTTATATTCCTCAAATACATAGATAAAGTCACGGGTTGGTCACATCCGAATTTTTTGTATTAAAACTTAACATTATTCTTTAACAAGACAAAACGTCCAATGTTGATATTAACAATTCGACAACGCAATACTCGGTCGGAAGTAGACTTTTCGTCGATCGTGGTGCAATTTTTTACAACTCATTGTCTTGACAGTAAGATCGGCAACATAGCGAATATTTTACTACTGAGTGGCTCTTCTAGACCGCTAAAAAACCATGTGAAACGTATAAGAGGTTAGTAAAAAGGGGGAAATCGTTTACATATTTATAACTAGTTTTAAGATTCTCTTTTCATATGCAATTTCAAATACATGTACATGTAGTGGAGACAACCGCTGAGGTCACTCTTCTTTTCACACCAGCATATGTATGTACATATTGCTAGTGTAGTTATCTATCTATCATGTTCACAGCATATCGTACGTGTTGATAAGGGATAATATTTAGAAACAGCACATATTTGTAGTTCATAGAATTGCAAAGCGTGAATTCATTTTAATCTACATAAATACCTCGACGTTCAGATAAGTTGCTCTCGAGCAGAACCGCGTGGTTCGATTTGTGAACGAGTGATTGGGGCCGACTTGTGGCATTTAAAACATTTCTTTTTCGTCATCAAATGTGGTATATAAACATTTGTACAATAGCAAAACTGGTAGATTATGCGGACGACACACCCACAACGAAACCAGCATGCAATACTCCGTCGGAGGTGTGCTAAATGACAAAGTTCACTCTCGAACGATACCTAAAGCTCAAATTTTGATCTTTTTATAACACTGATATTGAATACAACTACCCTATGATAGGGAGGTATTTTGAATATCATACTATCAGTCAATATACCTACATACGAGTATGTACACACATTATCAAACAACTTTTTAAAATAACAAAGGGATAGATAGAGACTCAGTATTTGAATTTGACATAATCTTCTACTCATTAAAATATTCTGCTAATTTACCAGAGAAATGTTATAATAATAGACTATAGAATGCAATATTGTACGCGTATGCGTATGCTGTTGCCGAATGCTAGCTGTCGCCATGAAAACTTTTATATACGATGTTAATTTAATAATATGTTACTTAAATGATCAATTTACTTATAAAAATGTATCCCATGTTGTTTATTGTGTGTTTTTGAATGCATCGTGCAATTTTTAACGATGCACTTGCCCATTGCCCTTGCCCAGAGAAGATTTTATCGGACATACGTCGAGCACCAAGCATCAAACACGACTGATGCTAAAATTATTTAGGAATGTCTGTGGACAATCGTCACTTGACAACAATATAACGCCTAAAGCCACTTCTATTATTATAACATTTCTCTGTAATTTACTCAGTTGTTTTCTCATTGCTAAGGGTCGTAATCAAAAGTGATAGATAATAGTTATTTCGACGTTACTTAAATCTCCGCTTTTCTGTCAACTAATTTATTGTCATCTTAATAATTTGGTGATTTTTTTTATATTTCTCTTCCATGACATACTTCATTTATACTTATGTATGTATTAAATATATATAAGTTCGCATCAAAAGTACTCTACCGGGTTCTTATGTACGGTACTATGACAACTGAACTAATGACAAGAAAAAACTGTCGACGGCGCCACAACTGAATACATGACTGTTGAACACAGCGACAAGTTCATACACTGATAAGTAAAGCCCGGATAACCAGGGTGCCGTTCATTGTTCAAATGTTGTAAATGCATTGTAAAAGGTTTACCGAACCTTTTTTACAAAGCATTTACAACAATTGAACAATGAGCAGCGCGTTTTGGGTCCGTACTCTACTGATAAGTAAACTTAAAGACCACTAAACACAAACTAGCAAAAAGTTTGAAATAGTATGTAGTCCAAATAAAATAAACGATAAAAATACTCACGTTCTTTTCACCTTATTAGATAGACTTAAACCAGAAATTTTGTTCATTGTACTAAAATTTTCACATTCTATTTTACGATTAAATTTACTGATATTTACAAAAAACCAAACCCAGCCGCAATTTTTACATGCTAAAAACGCACATTCGCGACAAGGCCACGACATGACGTTTCGCGGTCACAATAATTACCTTCGGCGATGAACAATGACTCATTGTTATTCTTCTGCGACAATCATCGTAAACGAAATCAATGGTCTCAAAAGGTGGGAGAACTCTTATAAATTTAATTTTTGTATCAATTCAGCGTTTCAGTTTCAAATTACATATATATGAGTCATGGTAGAGATATGATTGTGCATTTTTAATAAGAATGTATCTATTCTTTGTATCAGATCAAATTGAATTACAAATGGAACAAACGTTTTGTTTTCGATAATTTCTAAGAATTGACAGAAAAAATTAAACAAATATACACTGTTCAAACATGACCTTCACCTTAATCAGGTGTTGATAAGTTGTTGATTACCACAATCGATGAAGGAGCAATTTTGTTTTAATCAAAATAATAATAGTATCAATGCGAGACCACGTTATCGGTATGTAAATATGTATATGTACTTATCCGAAAACCAGTCAAAACCGGTTCAAATTACCAATTTTACTAAAAAAAAAAATACATAGAAGTGGTAGTAGTAGGAATGCATAAGTAAAATGTAGATTTAAAATTTTATAATAATCATCATTTGATAAAGTAAAATGTGTATGCATTCGAAAGCGAAAATTACTTACACTTTTTCTATGTGTTGTGGTATTTGTTTTCATATTGTAAGTTTTCTTTGAATGATAAACAGCAGACGTTTTGAATTTATAAAAAAATAATATTATGGATAATCTGCTTCTGTACCGGTTATAACCTGTTTAATGTCACATAGTAGTAACACTTCCGCAGTACATATTGCTAAAATATATTTGTACCTACTTCCCATGTGATCCTAAGGTTACATGTACATATATACGTATGTATGTACATATGTATCATATTTTATTATAATAAGTAATACAGATAATAAATTGCTATAAAAAACAAAGTAAATATGATAGTTGAAAATTATTTCACACAATGCTATCTGCGAAACATTCTTAATGAGTACTGCACATATGGACATACATACATACAATGATAAAACCAAATATTTTGTTCAAAAGAAAAATTCTCAGTCCGTATAGCTTTATATCGTTACTTCTGAATTATATACAATTTTAAAAATTACATTATGCCTGAACAACGTGGCTTTTTTAAAGGGAGATCGGTAGATACCAACCTACTTAGATTCACCAGTACTCTCACATTTTACATATGTATATGGACCAACGGATTCAAGTGGAAATCGTTTATACGGATTTCTGTAAATCATTCAATAAAATCAATCAACACCTACTTCTTAATAAACTTTGGTCCTTCGGAATCCGAGGAAATTTATTTCGCTAGATCTCCTCGTACATTTTAAACTGTCATCAAATTATTACTCTAAATGATTTCAAATCCTCACTTAGATCTATTCCCTCTGGAGTCCCACAAGGATCGCATTTAGGTCCCTTATTTTTCTTACTCTATATTAATGATATTTCATATATCTTTAAATACCTATTTACACTATATACGACTGTTATAAACTGTACGAAGATTTGGGTACATTTGCCTCGTACAGTTTATAACAATCGTACTAAAATAGTTTGCCTCAATTATCTGGCAAACTTTTTATATATCCCATATAAATTTTATTGAAAAAATCCAACTAAAATTTATCAAATCCTTACGTTACCGTTTTACTATCGACGCCCATACTACTGTTCCGATATTTTAAAACTATTATCCTTAAACAATCTATCTGCCAGGCGACGACTAACTGATGCTACATTCCTTTTTAAGCTCCTAAATGGTTTCCTTGATTGTCCCGATTTACTGAGTAAGGTTGGTTTCAGGATCCCAGTTAGGTATAATTCACTTAATCCTTTCAAAACCAAATTCCCTAAAATATTCCTTTCTTCAGCGTGTTTATCGTATGTTTAACGGGGAGCTGAATGACGTTGATCTATTCGATATATCTTTACATCAATTCAAGACTGCCATCGGGAGAGATTTGATTGATTGATCCATTTATATTTCTAGTATACCTACATATATAATCTATATCCAATATTATATCACTTTATGTTTAGTTATGCACTGCTCTATTTAGCCATGTTTTGATTTTTATTCTTTCCTTTTTCATTTGTTTATCTCAAAGTACCATTTTATGTAATTTGAAAAAATCTATAATTGGGCTCAGGTGTTATTTTGTTACATTTATTCTTTATTTTTTTACATTTCTACATCTGTTGTCTGTTGATTTTTCAATGAATATCTTTATATTATTAGTTTTCATTGTTCATTGTTTACTATTGATTTGTGGCATAAATGTATAATACACAAAATTGTACATTAAAAATCTAAAAAAATGTCGTAAAACGAGCAATATATTTTATCTGTGTATACCATTTATTAAGATGATTTTCAGAATTTATTTGGTATTTTGGACGACTTGAACTTTAAAGGTAAATTACACACAGATATTTGCGGCACATGTTTTTTTACAAGCTTTTTATTAGCGACTGGAGTAGCATTTGCGTGAATCTCACTCAAACTTGCGTTGGTCAGTAAATAAGTTGCAAGCAGCGGTTGATCGCTTCAGAGTTCGACCTTGACTCAATCGCCGATGTTTTCGAGATCGAAACTGATTTGATTTTGGACGAGCTCGTTCGAATTTTAATCCAATGCGATGGAGAGATGTTTTTGCGTGCGACGTGGTCAGCACGTTGTCACACTGGACAAAAGCCAACAAGCACTCGACGTGCTTATTCTTATTGGATCAACGGACCGCAACAATATTTAGAAGTCGAGATGCCAACAACCTGTATCGGAAATAGGTTCTCGGATGCATTTCTTCTCTTGTACACAAACATATATTATAATATATTCACGTGCTCGTTTACTTTACATTTTCTCCGGTATCAGCAAAGTTGTCAATAACGACTGCTTATCTGCGCTAACTTCGTGTCGTTAGCACGTTTCGTACAATGAATAACGATTTATTAAACTACATACATATATAAATATGTGCGTGTGCGTTACAACATTATGCCGTTTGTGTTCAGTTGGTTTATCACACACCGATTGGGTCAAAATGGTCATAATTTAGACACCGATATATCGCTTGCATGTGTCGTCATTGGGTGCTACCTCAAAATGAAGCTGTTTTAACTGGTTTTGCGAATTTGGCGTGTGGATAGAAACAAATGAGTAAAAGCGTAAATGTCACCATGCACTCGTTTTTATCGGAAAATGACGGTGTAGACATGGGTAATGGAGGTGTAGACATGGGTGATGGAAGTATGGACATTGGTGATGGAGATGTAGACAGTGGTGGTTCGCACAGAAGAAGTCCTTGGGACTATGGAGACATATATATTTTATTATATATATATATATATATATATATATATATATATATATATATATATATATATATATATATATATATATATATATATATATATATATATATATATATATAATGTAGGATATTAATATAAAATGATTATAATTATGTATAATGATGTGGCTCATGCCGAACAGTTGGTATTATGCACTGTATGTATTAATGTTAAGGTTGGTACTACCGAACCGTGTGCGGTAGCGACAGTAGTTGGCGTCGCGCCTTGACGCGCCGGTTGCGTACGCGCATCGATTACCTATTGTTCTAAATAAACATAAGATTGAATTGAGATCGTCTTTACTTGTCTCTCTCTCCTGCAATCCTCCCTACTACCCAGCGGACTTCCTATAAAATGGGGGCTCGTCCGGGATAGGGATTAAGATTGCGAGAAAGGACGCCGACAATCTGACAGGTGGTCGCCATTGAGCACCACGACGACGACATCAGCTGTGACGTCACGAGACGGGCGCGAAGACAGCTGTGTCGAGAAAGGTTTCTTTCGCCGAAATTCACCACATTAGCAAATGACTAGCTAAGACGACCTGATGACTGATGACCGATGACCACCACCACGACGAGGATATCAGCTGCGACGATTTCATCGAGAGCTGATCACCTGATGCTATATCAGTGTTTGTGTGTGTGTTCAGTGCTGTGTGCATAAGTCTATATGCCCCACCGTATATTAGTGCAACGATTTTGATGAGTTGTGTTGAAACTCTTTAGGTTATAATTGACATTCTATTTGTTTATTTACCATTCTATTTGTTTATTTGTCATTGTATTTAATTTTATTTGCAAAATGGCGACTTTAGAATCGTTTGAGAATGTTAAGCGGAGTTTGAATGAAGCGGAACTGATTGAAATAAGAGAGTTATATTTATTTGTGTTTGGAGAAGTTGGAAATTCGAGACAGTTGAGAAAGAATTTGAAAGCATTTTCAGGTTATAGATTAGATACTTCATCGGAAGAATATGAAAAGATAATAGAAAAAGTAAAGAATATGCCTGTAAATAATCTCATAATGATATGTCGGATTTTAAATATAAAAATGATCGGGACAATGAACGATATTGCCGATCGTATTGGATCATTCTTAAACAATTTGGTCCAAGATGAAGAAGAAGATGAAGAACCGAACCAAGATGAAGACGATGAAGAAGCGAACCAAGCTGAAGACAACGACCAAGAAAACAAGGAAGAAGATGGACAAAGCTTAGGAAGTTTTAAGCAGATCCAAGTATCAAGACGAGATGCGCCTTCATTGTCATTTCGAGATGTAGAAGACTCTATATCGCCGTTTAACGGAAATGAAGACTATCCTGTGGAGAAATGGATAGCAGAATTTGAAGAGCTGGCCCAGATGACGAATTTGGACGACTTAAGGAAGCTCATGTATGCCAAAAAGTCATTGACGGGAGTAGCAAAGTTGTTTATACAATCTCAACGGGGAATAACAACATGGAAAAAATTGAAAAATATTCTAATAGAAGAATTCAAAACAGTTACAAATAGTGCATTGATACATAAATTATTAATGACTAGAGTAAAACGCCGAGAAGAGAGCATCAAAGAATATATAATAAATATGCGAGAAATAGGTAGTCGGATAAACCTAGAGGCAGAAGTAATCATCCAGTATGTTATTGATGGCATTCAAGACGAAAGCTCAAATAAAATAATTTTATATGGAGCTAAAAACTTTAAAGAATTCAAAGAGAAAGTGGAGACATATGAAAAAATTAATGTTAGAAAAGATGTTCCCTGGAATTCGAGGAAAGACGACGGAGTGTCAAACAAACACATGTATCAAAAGAAGGATACAGAAGAAAACAAATACAGTAGTAGTAGGCGTCGCGCCTTGACGCGCCGGTTGCGTACGCGCATCGATTGCCTATTGTTCTAAATAAACATAAGATTGAATTGAGATCGTCTTTACTTGTCTCTCTCTCCTGCAATCCTCCCTACTACCCAGCGGACTTCCTATAAAATGGGGGCTCGTCCGGGATAGGGATTAAGATTGCGAGAGAAGACGCCGGCAATCTGACAGATGGCGGCCATTCGTGTTCGAGAATATTCAACGGGTGTTCCGGAGAAATTGGAGTTGGCGGCTATCATCATAGCATAGTAGCGGACGTGTGCTACGAGGACCCTGATGACTGTGATGACCAACGACTACCAAGATGACAAGGACATCGACGATGACATCAGCCGCGACGGAGTATGACGCGTCAGCGTCGAGGACGGAGCGTGACCTCACAAGCCGCGCGCAATTTGACATCGCACGCGACGATGACAGATGACGAGACGAGCTTACAGACGACCATCAGCTGAGAATCATAGTGTGATTGTGAGTGTGTTTGTATGTGTTGTTCATTGCGAATATAGTGAAGGTAAACGCGTTTTGTTGGCGGTGCAGAGGCGCGTCGAATTCCAAGGCTGATGATCCACGGGGATCTATCACGACGGCTTGTTGGCACGGTCACTCTTCGAGGTTTCAACAGACGGTTGGACCTGATGGTGCCTGAGGGTTTTTATAGGGGATCGGTGTCAAGGGTCGGTGGTGCCACGTGTGAGGTGACGCTGAAGAACGAAGAAACGCTAATGTATGGCTACGAACCACGAATATTTTTATTGTTTACGACGAAATATGTTATTTTTAATGCTGATAAACAATTTTTATTTTAAATGAATAACGAATGAAAGATGAAACATTACAAAGAATGAAAGATGAAACACTACAAAGAATGAAAGATGATTTGTGTTTTTTCTTCAATTATTACATATCACCTGTACTATTGATTATGTACTACTGTAAATCCGAGACGTATTTATGTCAGGTATGGCCGAATGTAGGATATTAATATAAAATGATTATAATTATGTATAATGATGTGGCTCATGCCGAACAGTTGGTATTATGCACTGTATGTATTAATGTTAAGGTTGGTACTACCGAACCGTGTGCGGTAGCGACAGTAGTTGGCGTCGCGCCTTGACGCGCCGGTTGCGTACGCGCATCGATTACCTATTGTTCTAAATAAACATAAGATTGAATTGAGATCGTCTTTACTTGTCTCTCTCTCCTGCAATCCTCCCCACTACCCAGCGGACTTCCTATATATATATATATATATATATATATATATATATATATATATATATATATATATATATATATATATATATATATATATATATATATATATATATATATATATATCAGTGGCGTGCGGTAAAACTTTCTCTCCCCCCATCGTACAGCATCACTTAATTTGCGCGAGCAGGATACAAGAGAAACAAGAGGAACAGGCTTTTCCTCCCGTATCCTGCCCGCGCACATTAAGCAAGGGTGTACTACAAAAAGAGAGATAATTTCACCGCATGCCACTGATATATATGTATATTATTACCCACCCGCACTTCGGATAAACTACTTGTAGTGAGCTTCATCAATAGATATATTAAAGAAGACTTTGTTGCGACTACCCGTAAACACAAGAATCTCACAGTTAATGATATAGGTGTTGGTGTTGATAATACCAAAATCTACATAAATGATCAATTAACCATTGCCAATAAACAACTTTTGACCAAAACAAAATCCTATGCTAAAGATAAGGGGTTTCAATACGTCTGGGTAAGAAATTCAAACATACTTTTAAGAAAAAACTCCACTTCAAAGATTCTACACATAAAGACTTTGGACGACCTAAAAAAGATTATATAAATATTTTTTCAATGAATAAGCAATCAATTCTAATTTTTTATTTATATTTTTCTTACCTTCTCTTTTATGTGATAATTATATTTACCGATCCTGTTATTCTCTTCTCTATATTTTATATCTACATTTCTTACTTTATTTTTTACTGTATTTTCCACCATATTTTTTACTATATTTTCACTTTTATTAATAATAATTATTTTAATATAAATATTATTATCAAAGAATATACACTAACTAATTCCATATTTTATTTTACTAATACTTATTTCAATTCAATTGCTATCATCAATAATTGTTGTTTGATAATTGATTCTATATCTTCATTTATAATTACATATACTTGTACATGCAATTACATTTTTTACTGTAATTTCTTCCATACTTTTTGCTCTATTTATAACTATAGTTTCACTTCTATTATTGATTATTGTCTTAATATTAATATTATTGTTAAAGAATATAAACTGGTTAATTCCATATTTCACTTTGTTAATATATGTTCAGATTCATTTACTACCATCAATGATTATTATTTGAACAATAGTTCTATATCTTTGTTTATAATTATTGATGCATGTTCATTTTTATACATATGTCTATGCTTACCTACGCATGTAGGCTTATACGTCTATCTTTACGCACTCTATCAATTCTGCCCATATATTATGGTTTTTGTTTTCATTATTAATTATTGGTTCTTTCTTATATTTCTAAACGCACTTTATTTTCAATTCTATCGTCAATTGTCATCTAAATCATTGTTTATTATTATATTATGAACAAATACTTGCCAAAAAACTATATAATTCGCTTTATTAATTTTATTTTAACTCAATTGGTATCACGAGTGATGGTTTGCTCGGTAATTCCGTATCGCTTCTATGGATGCAAGTATGTATGTGTATATTTATATTCATATACACATAACTGCTGATATTTATGCTTCTGGATATCTACACGTCTATCACTACGTACTCATCAATTGCCAATTCTATTTACGTTTTATAATTTATCTTATTTTTATTACATTGCTATATTTTATTCTGTGTACTTTCCATGTTCCTTATTTCCATGTGCTTTATTTTCCTACTCTTTTCTTATTTTAAATGTTTGAGCTTTTCTTTTTTTTACCTATATGTGAAAATTATTAATGGTTTACTTAACATAATTATATTTTTTTTACTATCAATCTATGTAACTTAATAAACTGTAAATTTTCCAAATAAATAAATAAATAAATATTATGTATATACATATACATAGTACCGTTTACCATGCATTCATTATTTTTGATCTTTCGACACAAGATCTTTCGATTTTCGATCTTTGCTTTCCGATATTTGTTTTTTCGATCTTTCGACCTATCGATGCCGTGATGTAGACCCGACAATGATTTGAATCCACCATGAAAACAATTTGAATTGAAAATTTCTTTTATCCAAGCGTGTCAAGGATGATGTTTGGTATATAACATGAAAGCGGAATCCTGACCTAATCCATAGAATATTTTATTTTATAGTTAGTCCGTCATACATTAACCGTTTTTTAAGCATATGTATATACATGAGTAATTATAAAAACTCGTATATCAAATCGGAATGAATAAAAACAAATGATTCTACATAAGCAAATAAAGTACTTATATTTTTGTATAAAAAATACATAAGTTGATTAGCAAAACTTAAATTTTTTATCTCGGTTTGAGAATCACTGTAGAGCATCAAATGCCATTTTCACAAATGCTTTGTAAATATTATGCGAACCTTACGTAATTCACGTTCCGTTTTGTTTTCATTTCACGATTGAACGGAAAAAACATGTTTACCATACGAAACTTTAACGAGTTATAATAAACTATTTTTTTTTAATATTTATTTCTTTACGATTATTAAATAAAACAATCTAGAATCACAATAGTACTGTTTAACCTTGACTTTAATGTGGACAACAATATTAATGCCCTTTTAATGCACGAACAATTAATTTATATTGTTGACGACAGATAAATTAAGAATCTACATTGTACTTCATGATATACGCTATGAAGAGCACGTATGCGAATGCGTTTATTTTAAGTGCAAAAAAGTGCATACAAACTCAACAGCACATCGCACATACGTGACTCAATTGAGTGCAGAAACCAGACCAAGGATTTACTCACCACAATGTTTGTGTATTATTTTTTTTTTTAATATTTCATCAAAATACTTCAATTATAATCGTACGTACACTCGTTATAAAATGACAAAGATGTTTGTATAAACAGCTGGATGAAGGTCACAACTCCTGCTAATTATTTATTTTTCCTAATATTATTAGGAATAGAATTGTGGGAGTATTAACGCCTATAACCAGAGTCAAAGAGACGGGGGGGAGGGGAATACTACCAATTCCCGGGTCCCGAATACTTTTAAGAGCCCTGTCCGAAATATGTAGTAAGCGATATAAACGAAGCCTGCAAATTCCCGTCTACCCAACGGTAACGAATTCGTCGACAAAACTCACCAAAAACAGCCAAGTACTTTTTTCGACCATTGTGGCGCATTGGGGATTCCTGTAATGCCACAATGGTAAAAATGATTTGTGTCAAATATGTACAGTTATTTTTATTTTATTAAATTAAAATTTTACCACGGGCCCGAATTTTCTCTCTGCGCCTATACCTATACCTCTCCTCTATAAGATCACATGTGTACATACATATGTGCATGTTGAGATATACATATGTATAACCGGTCTCCGTTCCTCCTGTATTCTGCGCGCGCACATTAATACGGGAGGAAAAGTCTGTTCCTCTTGTTTCTGTTGTATCCTGCTCGCGCAAATTAAGTGAGTATGTACCGTTTACCATGCACTCTTTTTTTTATCTTTCGACTTAAGATCTTTAAATTTTCGATCTTTC
Source organism: Arctopsyche grandis (assembly GCF_051622035.1). Lineage (NCBI taxonomy): Eukaryota > Metazoa > Arthropoda > Insecta > Trichoptera > Hydropsychidae > Arctopsyche > Arctopsyche grandis. Next base: position 13,771,674 of record NC_135367.1, read on the forward strand.
CCTTCCGATATTTGCGTTTTCTGTAATTTAACATTCTGGCTCGTCACGTAGACCCATGTATAACATGTGTGACTGTTTGGATAACATATTATACATCTTTATTAGATAGCATTCGTCTGCATAATGGTGAAAGCCAGTGGCGTGCATGCCGTACTTACCAGGATATAAAGGGACTCGGTATGACGTCACCTAGTCCCCTTGTATTCTGCTCGCGCACATGTGCGTCAAACTATGCGACAACAACAGGGAGATTTTAACGGCACGCCACTGGTAAGAACACACTGAAAACTATGACATGGGATGTGCTTTTGATTTCCACTGTGATGGACGTATCTTCATGACATTGTTAATTCCTACAATCTTATTATTTCGACAAGTTTCTCTTACATTTCTTCAAATATGGGAATCACCGTTGTCGATCACTATCAAATCTAATTCAATATAAGGATAAAATATCACCGAAAACACTCCAGCGGATGAGTATTGCCAAGGATCACGATGGCATAGATTAGGTGTGCTACTGTTTTTACCGCTTTTAGGTTTAACCCATCGAATCTCAAAATATCTAAGCCATTGATATTTCACTATTGGTACAATAAGCAAACTGTGCAATGCCTTCCCTAGTTCATAGTGACCTTCTCAATTCAGACTCGCCATAGAAGTTTTGTTTACCGGTTGTTTTCATTAAGCATACCTACTATTTACAATTAAGCGCAATACCTGATAGGTATGTTGTTATTCAAACTTGGTGATTCATATACACAATAGACCGATAAAGTATGAGGCCGCACGCTTATGGTCTTTGTAAGCAAGAAGGTTCAACATTGATATCAATAGCTTCAATTGACACTTCATACTTGTATTTTATTCTATAAATATCCCATTTATATTTATGAGACTTGGTTTTAAACTAACCAATTTCCAATATATATGTTAACTTTCAATTAAATAAACATATTGTAGTACCCATTTTCTCTATATTTTCAAGGATTGTTGTTGCAGTTAGGTATGTAAGGGCTAGGGATCCCAAATATTCGAATATATTCGAATATCGAATGGTTTTAAATTATTTATTTGTAGTTTTAAGAAATTCCAGATATTATTAAAATTTTAAGAGAATCGTTATCTGTAAACGTCAAATAGAACTAAATGTGCTGTCGATTGAAAATAAAAAAATAACCCCGTATAAAATGTATTCGAATATTCGGATTTGGGATCCCTAGTAAGGGCAAGAGATTAGTGATCTAAAATCAATAATTTTTGTCCATCTACTACAGTCGTGGACATAAAAAATGCCGCATTACTGCATATTACATTCAATTTGGGTTTTTTCCTAGAATTATGTATGTCTCACTGTATGTGAAAACACATTAAATAGTACGGAACGCCACGTACTTGGCTCCATACTGTGACATATGTCTCTCCTACATTTCTTCACATATGTAGATTCGGGATTTGGGATTCACCGTTACCGATCACTGTCAAGCAAGGATAAATACAAGAAGAAACTATCACCGAAAACACTCCAGGGGGTGATTTTTGGGACTGTGTACCATTTATATGGGCTAGGGGCGCTGCGTTTTTTTCGCACGTTTAAAAGTATCTAAAAAAACACGTACCACTCTGTGTATTTTCACCCTTACTCGCTTGTGTGTGAGCAGGATACAAGGGGACTTGGTATGACGTCACCTGGTCCATTTGTACCCTGCTCGCGCTTATGTACATAGTGCACTGTGCGACAAAAACAGGGAAATTTCACCACATGCCACTGCTATTTTTAGTCAATCAGTATCCTACACAGAGGTAGGCGTTCGATGGATGCTTTTCGAACAAAAAGTGATCCACTGTTGTCATTATCAATTTTTAAGAAAACTTTATTTTCTTAGATCAAGAAAATAAAGTTGGATTTATTAATTAAAAAGACTTTTATAATCATTTTATTGAATTTGCAATAAAAATATTATTACGTACACCGCGTAAGTGCAATCGGATTAAGCCGAATAGAATCCCAGAGACGGTGTGACCGTTCGAGGATTATCTCCCCCGTATGCACTTAGCGGCGATAGCATTTCCGTGCAGTTCTCAGAACTAACCCATACCGTGGGACCGAATGTCGTGGGAATACATATCCGAATACGTGACTATACAATAGGTAAACAGATTAGACGTCCTGAGAGATCTACCCCTTATAAGGCGGTACTTAGGCGATATCAGGTCATTCTGGACTGAGCACTGCCAGTGCGTGTATCTCCTTAATCATCAATAAATGCTGTGAAACGACTTTGGCCTTTTACTTGGATCCTCCACCCACCCCTACGCAACAATATTTTATCGATCAACTTGCCCACCCCTAGATTGAATCCTGGATGCCCCCACTGTAGTCCTTTCTTGGATATTGGCGTTTAAGCGCACGAAGGTAGGCATTTATAGAAAGACATTTATATGAGTCACGTATAAGCGGAATCATATACTTTTATTTTTTCTATTTGAAGTTCATCCAGCGGAATGTTCCTGGGTCCCAACTCACGCGAACCGATGTGGTGTCGAGAGCCTTGGAAGTGCCAAAAATAAATAGAGAATACGAAAAGCAAGCAAAGTTTCGGTAAAATTAACACACGAAACCAGCACGTATACATATTGTATGTAGGTGGCAGAATATGCGGAAGTGTATTTGATAATAATAAAAAGGCACGGAAGACCAGCAAACCTGAACCGAACCATTTGTTTATTCAAATTCGCTTTAGGAGTCAAGCATTGCCAAAACCAGAAGCTGCTTGTCGGTTTTACGAATTGTGTATAGTATCGTATCGTATATTCTTGGCCAGTGTTTTTCATGGTTCAATCAATTTCAGCTCATGAAAGGTTTCGTGCAATTTTTCGTCGTCCCTGAAACCGTTTTATGATAAAACGTAAATCTTAGTTTATGAAAATATTGTACGTTGTTTGGCATTGCATTGAGCACTTCAAATAAACATATTCAAGAAACGCAACCACAATAGGAAGAGGATGTGCACGAGTTTAACGATATAGTAGACTAGACACGCCACTTTTTGGCTCAACCTCTGGCACACGAGTACATTGGTCTCGGCCTTGAACGCTCGTCTCCATATTATCGCAATAGTTACACACATGTTTTATGAATGAGGAATGTAAAATTTTTCGCAACAAATGTCAAGGGAGAGTGATCACTTTTGGCCTGTGGTGCTTAGCTATCGATGACACTAGTGACGCATTACTTTGTTTTGGTTTGTTAATATGTGTTTTTTTTTTCATCCAATCAGTCGTCTGGACGATGAGATCAGAAAGTGACGTGACATTTACACCACTCGTCAAACTCATTCTATTGAAATATGTACACGATCAAAAAATACGACAAATGAATATAAAATATCATAAACAATGAATACCTTTATTTTGCTGCGAATATATTTTAGCAATCCTGTTATTTTAATATTTCCTTCATATATGTAGCTCCAAAATTCATACAAGACAAGCCTGCTACTCGCAGCAAGAGCTATCAGTTTTAAAGAAATGTATTAAAATATATGGTCAGTGCCGGTTTTAGGGGGGGGATAGGTTGGGAGGCGCCAAATGAGTTAGGGCGCCGAAAGATGCACCAAAGGCGCTTTAAAATTTAAAATTAGAGCGCCAAAAATTCATTCAAAATTTTAGATTAGAGCGCCAAGGCGAAATTCTTTCTAAGGATGTCAAGAAAAAATTGCCCAAGGGCGCCATCGAGTGTAAGGCCGGCACTGTATATGGTAAACGGACAGTGGCAAAACGTGAATTCCAGGAGCCCCCCCGAAAAATATTTTAAGGCACCCCCCTTCCCCTTATTATTTCCTTACATTTATAAAAAACTTTCCAAAATAATAATACATACCTTTTTTACGTGGAAAAATCTATTCTTCTGCATTTTAAGTCACTGAACCTGCATTATGTTTGGCTATCAATGGTTTAAAAAGTAGATCATAAGTTGCCACAAGTTTAATAAAAATATAAATTTTCCAGGACTGTTAGAAGATACCAAACTGTCTTATAGGTTTTTAAGCTCTTTTCCTATTATGCTGTAGATTAGCATTAGAATAATATAATACTATGATTACTAACCAAATTAAATTAAATTGTAAAATAGAAAATGATCAGTAGATCAGTAGCTATTAAAATAGATATAAGATGTATTGTGAACATAATTTCGTAATAATAAAAAGCATTTAAAAATCAAAATCAAACTGTCTTGATATCCTCAAAATGTCAAATTACATTTAGCCAATTTTAATGACATTAATAACACGATGAATGACTTGACGTCAATAATCTACACGACTTTGCAATTCTGACGAGATATATTCTTCAATTGTCTCTGAATTTTTCCACAAATCGTATAGCTTCTTAAAGTACCTGCATTTACAAAAACTTTATACGGATTTGAAGACCAGTTTAATGACATTTATTTTCATTTGTAGGACTAAATATTGAGGAAAAAAAAATAAAATTAAGGTTGTGGCTATTTGCAGGTACTATATCTGCAAATTATTGGCTATTTGCAGGCACTATATCTGCGACAGACGCAAAGCCTTCTGCGCATGTGCGTGAACTGTCACTGTCAGTGTGTTTACTGTTAAAATTTTGTTTTTAATCTCTTAAAATTTTGTTCGAATTCGTAAAGTGACGTAGAGTAAAAAATATAATCCAAATTAGTTAATATTATTAATTGTTAGAAAATTATTATCATATACAACGTATAATACCTACATACAAGTACAAGCCGCGAACTAGCTAAATGATATAAATCTATTATAATAACGTGCGAAATTTATTTGCCTCATGTATGTATAATGAACGATTGATTAAACAAGTCTAGCATACATTAAATGTAAGAAATTATAATCGGATTATAAGTTCACGCGCATGCGCAGAAGACTTTGCGCCTGTCGCAGATATAGTACCTGCAAATAGCCAATAGTTCGCAGATATAGTACCTGCAAATAGCCACAACCTAAAATTAAATCATTGGAGTTGGAATTAATTCGCATTGTGCGTAGTGTATTCACTGTAATTTTTGATCACTTTGATACATATTATACATAATTGTTTGCAATTGGCGAATTGACCCATCCCATTTGTTCGTAGACTGGCGAAAGAGAATAACAAGCGTTGACGGTTTATTTCGAAAGAATCTTTTGTGTTGATGTTACACGTCGGAAAGCTAATCATGGTCTGGCGCCAGAATAGAACCCACGAGGTTGGGGATCCTCCAATTCGGTCAGCGCAATCTGGGCAACTCTGATGTTTGTCGGACAGAGATGATGCAGCACACTGTCTCTGTCGTCACCTGGGCTGTACAGTTAACTAGCTTCCTCCTGTTGTCGTTGTAATTGATAAACAAGTTGTTATCCTTGAAAGTGGAGCACAATATAAAGCAACACCAACGCGAAACCTGGTGGCAGGGGCGAAAATAAGCTCGGAATGCGGCAAAATAATCAACATTACTACGAGAGTAAATCTGAAGTGATAATAAAAGCGAAAGTGACGTACGATAATATCACTTTCAACGATGGACAGTGAAGTAGGAGAACAACATATCGGTTTATTGAATTGACTTTTGATTTATTGGACGAGTTTATATTTATGAAAGGTGTTTATTGAAAAGGAATATTGTTATTTGAGTTTTAAACGTGTTGGCATAGGTCAGCCAATTCTTACTTCCTAATCTCATACATTGATGTCGACTATCAGCACTGACTTATTTATTAAACTGTAACGTTATAACTAGAGGTAGGATAGTCACAGTGCTATCCATTGTTCGGCAAACCTTTAACAATGCATTTACAACCTTTGAACAATACACGGCTCCCTCAGGCTCCGGTGACTAGTTATAACATTCTTATAAGTATTTTATTATTATACCGAGTATAAATAATGAACTAAACTTAAATGCAAAATATACATACATAAGTATATTGCTACATGGGACAATCCCTACTATAATTAAGTCTAACTTACAGTCAACCAATCACAGTTTTGATGCGATTTACACAGGTCAATTCAATTGTGATGTGATTTGAATTGATCGATGAATCAGCTTTATCATGAGTGACAGAGAATAAAGAAGATCATGCAGAAGTAGTCTGTTTTGTACTATCTTAACTCTTTGAATGCTGACCAATAAGTTAATGGGTCTGAAAAACGCCAATATGCGTTGTATTTTGAGCATGTACAAAGTAAACAAGAATACTACCCGCTAAGTCTTTCCAGGTAGCATTAAAAAAATCTGCATTGAACATGGGTCGTGTAATCCATGTCAATCATTTGTCATCGTTTATAAAGACTGGTTTACTCCGGAATTTATATTAATTTATAACCATAGCAGAATTTCCCGATGAAAATCCCTAACTGCTGAGTATTTTAGATTGTGGCTTGGCATTTAGATTGTGAGCATTACATTTTAACAACAATGAAGAAGATGGAACTGGATTTGTAAAAATAAATTCATTAATTGACTTATTTTGTTTATTTTATATTGTTGCAAGATATATTAGAGAGTCTAAACCAGAGAAATACAATATTCATAGAAATGGCTTTAGGTGTTCTTTTGTTGTCAAGTGACATTCTGTCCACGGACAGATCTAAATAATTTTAGCATCAGTCGTATTTGACACTTGGTGCTCGACGTATGTCTGATAAAATCTTCTCTGTTTGTTTATATTACTCGCAAGATGGGCAAGCATCGGTAAAAATTGCACAATACATTCAAAAACACACAATAAACAACATGGGATACATTTTTATAAGTAAATTGATCCGATTGTATTCCGTGCGATGTAGCGTATTTATAGAGACGTACCGCGTAAAATTGACAACAATTATTTATTCGTAAGGGCCCCTCTATTCTTAATACATCTCTCTGGTCTAAACACACCTTTACAAAACTCGAAATCCTCGACGGTAGTTATCTAGGGTTTGTTTGGATTAGCTAAAATTTTTATACCTGATTTCTATTGAATTTCTAAATAATTCTACATAGTTGGAAATGTTGGCGAAACTTTCAGCGTGGCGGGCATTCAACAGAAAAGACATCAGCACTCAAAGGATTAAACAATCTTATTTATGAAATTACCCCAGAATCTTTATTTATTATATCAGAAGAATGTCTACGTACAGTTTATACCATATTCACTGAGAAAATAATTAATTACTCACTTTAAATTTATAGGGGCTGTAATGGTCGTTTTTGCAGTTTCACTTTTGTTACAGTTTATTCAGCAAGTTATAAATTATTTTTTCATAAATTTAAATATTTTATTGTTACTTAAATAATTGTATTTAATGGACGTCGATGCTACTCATTGTCAATAGTTTGGTTCAAATTAAAAAATTAAGATGATATTTCTCTGGAAAATGATCTATGGAATGACGCACATTTCATCCCACTTCATTCATCAGTTTTTTGGTCAACAGTTCAATTAATTTCACAGATATAATATGTAAACAATTTTGTTTACGATACATTTGATATCGCACTTAATGAATTGGCAAACAAATATATCACCGGTAAAATGTGTTATTTTAAGATTCAACACTTAGATTAGATTCTCTATCGGACGTATAAAATATAATAATCATATTTAAAAAGAATTAAAGGTATACACAGCATTGAAAAGTCAGGATTGCAATTTGTCGGATGTTAGAAAATCGATTAGATTACGTAGGAAAAGCAAGCGTCAAGGCCGACAACGGCCAATGGCCAACGGCCAATTTGTTTACTTCGTTCGGTGCGTTAGCTCTCTTAACTTTTTATCTGATTCGTATTAATTCAAACCACCTTTCGCACAATCTATCACGCTTTAAGTAAACAATAAATACAGTGAAATACAGCAGCAAATGTCAGGCAGATGTGATAATTTCAAAAAGTAGAAGGGGTGGATAGCAATTTGAGTCACGCGTTCGACGATAATCACCTGTGCTAACAGAGCGCTAAATAAATCATTAGAATTATATTTCCATTCACTGGATAGTGATCGGGTTGAGTCACGGGCAAATTCGTCGGATCAAAACAAACTGTTAGAACACTGTCTTTCAAAAGTGTTCGGTAGACCGAGTCGTTTCGATGAAACCATGACCTGTTTCAATGTCGCTTATACTTTTTTTGCTACTTGGTATACACATATATAATGGGGAATCACAATTGGTGTATCAATTCTGACGAGTCAACACTGAAACCATGTGTTTATTTCGTTCCATCGACCACGTGGTTAAAAAGATTCAGGTCAACTAGAAATACATATGAGAATGATGTTCAGGAACAGTTTAAAATAACAATGTGAGCAAAGTCAATACACAACACCTTCATAACATTAAAACCAAGTGAAAACAAATGATATAAAACAATTATTGTTTTATTAATGAATTATTTTACATATTCACATACAATATACACAATAATTATTATTGTATAACACGAATTGCTTTATTTTTATAAAGGATGAGGTTTGCTTGAAACAGGTACATTATACATCTCGATTCATTGGTTGATTAATCTCTATTTACAAAATAGATAAAACATCAATAAAATTTTCAATTTAGTCAATGGTTGTGGCTATTTGCAGGTACCATATCTGCAAATTATTGGCTATTTGCAGGTACGATATCTGCGAATTATTGGCTATTTGCAGGTACTATATCTGCGACAGGCGCAAAGCCTTTTGCGCATGCGCGTGAATTTATAATCCGATTATAATTTCTTACATTTAATGTATGCTGGACTTTTTAATCAATCGTTCATTATACATGAGGCAAATAAATTTCGCACGTTACTATAATAGATTTATATCATTTAGCTAGTTCGCGGCTTGTACTTTATACGTTGTATATGATAATAATTAATAATAATAACTAATTTGGATTATATTTTTTACTCTACGTCACTTAACGAGTTCGAAAAAATTTTTAAGAGGTTTAAAACAAAATTTTAACAGTAAACACGCTGACAGTGACAGTTAACGCACATGCGCAGAAGGCTTTGCGTCTGTCGCAGATATAGTACCTACAAATATCCAATAATTCGCAGATACAGTACCTGCAAATAGCCAATAATTTGCAGATATAGTACCTGCAAATAGCCACAACCTTTAGTCAATATGTACGTATGTAAATTGATTTTTAAAAATTACGCACACCGAATACATCTAGAACAGAGTTTATAAAAAAATAGACTACCAAATGTGCAATCATTATTAGTTTAATTAAAACACAGATCTATAACAAATAAGTGTCATTTTCAATGGTAAAAAAAATCAGTCTTAAAAAAATGAGAAACTCTTTTATACAACTTTACGAAAATAAAATAGGAAATATTAGCAATAAAAGCCTGAGTATTTCAAAATATACATATGTTTATGCACTGCTAAAAATTAATATGTTTTTAAAATGGAATGTCATGGTAATAGGAGCAACTATGAAGTTCTTATTTATGTATATGTATACATACATTCGAACTTGCTTAATACGGTAATGAGATTTCAAATGGAAATAGCCACAATCAATTTTATGCAAGCAGCTTTTCGTACAATCACTCAAAGCCATCATCACTTGCACATAATTATAAAATATCTTTGATTTCCCAGTATTTTAAGGAACAAACTTTTGTCGATCGCGAAAAAGTCAAAAGTTAAATTGTGTGTTCAATCATATGTAAGTGCATTATTGTTTATAAAATCACATCAACACTTAAATATGGAGTACTGTTGTCAAAAAATTTGGAAGTTATATAACTCATTACTGATAATAATTTAAATATTAATAAATTATTACTACAAAGTATTGTAATTCCTTGAGTTTTGTAATAAACGAATTCGACTGTATACGTTTCATAAATATGTATGTACTACAGATATTATAAATATCACTTAAAATTCATAATATGTATAATTGAAAATTATAGTCATTTAAATCAAATAAATGCATGAACAATGATAATAATAGGTAAATATCACATAAATATTAAAAATCACTAACCAAGTTAAAAAATATAAATTTTTGAAATACATCATCTTAAATTACATAACATGCTAATCTATTAAAACTAAATTTCTCACTACTAGTACGCATTCATAATAATATAATATGTACTAGATTTTTAACTATATTTTATAAAATACTGAATTCGACTGTATGCGTTTCATAAATATGTATGTACTACAGATATTATAAAATATCACTTAAAATTCATAATATGTATAATTGTAAATTATAGTCATTTAAATAAAATAAATGCATTGATTAACAATGATAATAATAGGTAAATGTCACATAAATATTAAAAATCACTAACCAAGTCAAAAAATATGAACTTTTCAAATAAATCATCTTAAATTACATAACATGCTAATTTATTAAAACTAAATTTAATATAATAATACAATATGTACTGGATATTTAACAATATTTTATAAATAACTGGTAACTATGTACCAGTCTATGAATGTATATCAATTTCAGTTTAAGAAAATATATGATAATAGAATTTTTATATATATGATAATAGTAGGTGACCATCACCGCATCGAAAAATCGAAAATGTTCGTTTACCATGAATACATATTAAAAGCGGGTAGTATATACATATATCAGTGGCGTGCGGTAAAACTCTTTCTCCCCCCCCCCCCCCCGACGTACAGCCTTACTTAATTTGCGCGAGCAGGATACAAGAGGAACAGGCTTTTCGTTCCGTATCCTGCCCGCGCACATTAAGCAAGGGTGTACGACAAACAAAAAGAGAGCTAATTTCACCGCATGCCACTGATATATATTATATGTATATACATAATACCGTTTACCATGCATACATTCTTTTCGATCTATCGACTTAAGATCTTTTGATTTTTGATCTTTGCTTTCCGATATTTGCTTATTCGATCTTTCGACTTTCGATGCCGTGATATAGACCCAAAATTTTTGCACTTTAATTTACAACAAAAGTTTTTATATATTTTTCATGCTTTTTGTATGCATTGTCCCAGCAACTAGTGTTTATTCAAAAGTTAAAAACAGACTCGTAATTGTATCATAATTTTTTTTAAAGTTAAAAAAGACATAATTCTTTTAAAATTGAATTAATAACCGCGAAATATGCTAAATGTTTTTGTAATTACTTAATTTGTAAGTATGTATTTGAAGAAACTAAATAGTTATAAAAAATATGTATTACATTTCGATACGAAGGCTCAATATACACGAGATCAGTTAGCATTTAAGTCTTATTAGAGATCATTTTAGTACGACTTTAAAGATGAGTGTGAAATAGAAGAGTCAATTCCTTTTATGTTGTGTGTACATATGAATCCTTACTGAATAGCTCCACGGCATAAAATTGATATGTTTACATGATAAATATATAAATACATATAGTATTACACTTCACATTTGATGTTAGTGAACGGAGCACGCATCTTTAAAGTTAGTCGCATTGAAAACCGTGAAATAATCTTCATGAGTGAACCTGATAATGTTTTCAATTCGACACAGATATGATTTACTGCTTTTATTCACACCGTTCACGAGTCTATTCCCCTCAATCACGATATGATTATTCCCTTTGCAAAAGCTCAGCTGGTTCGTGACATCTGCACCATTCATCACCAAGCGAAAATAAAAATCTAGCGGAGCCGTCATTCTCGGCGGACGATTGTTCACATAGCCTTTCATTACGTGCTCTTTGCCAATATTCTTATACACTTCGATAACAATTCTAGATGCGTATTGAATATGGAGGAAATTCTCAGACGCCAAACCCAACGCTAAGCTCAAATATTGCAATGTCTTATCGTGACCCGAGAAGAGCACAAACTTGGGCTTGTTTTCGGAAATCATTTTCAACACATATTGCACTATGTGGCGTATCATACCATAAGCTCTCAGCAGAGATACTCTCTTCAGATTTTTACTTTTGATGGATTGCTTCATTTCCCAATCGGTATAAGCAAACAACCCAGTTACTTGATCCTTACGAATGCACAATGTTTCCGTGTTAGCCGATTTCCCCACTTTACGCTCGTCTTCTTCTCGCTCTTCATAATCATCGGAATCGTCCGTATCTTGCCCGTCAAGTACACCAGGAGAATCACCGTTGAAATTAAAGTCTCCATCCATATTCCTCTTCACCAAAATAACGTCTTGATAATTAGAATCGGCATTCTCTAACAACTTTTGCTGATAATAACCCAATTTTTCCTTTTCCATTTGACTATCAAAGTCTAATGGTGCCACTTTGGGACGCATATCCAAAGATCTCGCTTTTATATCCCGTTTCACCCTGAACTGCTCCCCGATATACGATGGTGGTGCATTAAATAATAATCGTCTCAATGGATTTTCATTTGATTTGAGCAAATTTCGCATTTTACTATCCGACTTGGAATTGCTCAATTTGTCATGATTTGATTTCTTAACCTTAGGTAGCTCTATAGGTTTTTCTACGCAAGGTAATGGAGCTGCATGACATAAATAAGCTAACAGAGCATCTTCTAAAATGTGTGGATCACTCGAAATTTGCGATGGAGACTGCGATATGACTTTCGACAACTGAGTAACCAATTCACTGATGGCTGGATGCGTTTCTAAGCGATCTTTCAATTCACGGGACAAAATTCTAAAATAAATACACCTCAATTAAAAAAAATGTGTGAACGCAGCAAGGTTATAAAACCAAACAAGATACTGACTTGGCATATTTATCAGCAGCAGGACATGCACAATCGCTCGAACAGAATGCTAGACTCGGTGATTCATGTGCGATTGCGCTTCCGACTGCAGGATGGCCATCTAGCATTGCCCACACTAATGCTAACGCAGATTGTAAAGCTCTCCTATATCTAGTACTGTGTACGACAATATCACCTGGAAGTTTATTACAGCTTATTTAAATACATATGCATTATGTTCTTATACACATACGGGTCTACCTTCAGCAGGTTTTCCGATTGACACTTTCGGATCTATAGACAAATCGCTTTTCGTATTTCCAGATTTGATAGCATTTTTAATATCGGTCTTTGTAGTTTTATAATTATCTTTATCTATTGTTTTTATTTTAGCGTCATGAACATCATTGTTAATTTGCTTCGTTGGAAATTTCTGATTACTAAGAGCCGAAGACGGTTTCTCAAAAACTAAAAAAAAAAATTATTAAATAAATATTATCTAATAAATAATGGCAACAAATTGTTGTTCTGACCATTTATCATTTTTCGACATTCTGACTATTTATTAATTTTCACATTCTGACCATTTATTATTTTTGTTCTGACCATATACCATTTTTATTCTAACCATTGATTATTTATTCTGACCCTGAATGATATAATTATGACGGTGTGTTATTAAAATTCTGACATTTGATTTTTATTCTTACCCAAAAACGGATTAAAATTCTGACCCAAAAAATACAAGCCATATATAATTACGAAACAGACATATTTAGTAGTAGATTTAAAAAAATATTTTCTTTTAAATTTAGTTCAGGTTATGATATATTTTATTCCAATTTCTATCATTGATCAAACCTGTTGTATTTGTATTATTAGGCTGAGAGTTCCACCCAAATTTAGATGAATATGCTTTTCTCAATAGTGCTCCTGTTGTAAGCAGTTGCTGAACACCAACAAGAGTCAATTGCCCCAGTCGGCAAGCAGTCGTTGGAGCCGAAGGAAGGAGCGGAAAGTTATGAAATGGCCCTGGACTTTGGGCCCAAGGTGCACGACCTGCTCCCGTAGCATTATTTATATATTCCTGATACCTACAATTCGAAAATGAAGCAACCATTCTATTTATTTTACATATTATAAATTAAATATCAACTAAGTAACCTTTGAAGCAGCGTTGTCGGGTTAGAAGCATCGCAATTGACATTTTCAATGTCACGCACATGGGTCAACGGTCCTCGGTCCCCGTGTCTGATTATGCCTATGACACCTTGAAGTGACCATGAATCGTCGGCAGACAGTCCTGTGTTTGTTTATATTGTGTTATTTCAAACATACATAGTTTTAAAATTGTAATGTCAAAATTAATACCTTCAGCGCTTATTTGTATATTTTCAGGAGCATTGCAAAATTTAGCAACAATCTTCTTCAGTTTATTGTCTCCCCTAAAACTATTATGATGAGTTTCTCGGCGCAGCATGAATTGTTTTGGCATGTTCAATGTCTCTACAGTGATGATGTATTTATACATAGCTGAAAATTAAATTAGTTTTGGACCATGAATCACATTATTTTCCATTAAAAAAGAATCACAGATAGACTCTGTATTTTTCTATAATAAACTTTACTACTTTTAACGTGTTATTTATTCAGGAGATATTTCATGTGTTATAAATTCGTTAGGTAGTCATTTCATTAGTATAACTTAATAAAATTGAGACTCAGGAATACGATCATATTTGTAGATATAATTATCTTAATGGATAGGTGTGGCTTTTACCGCACCTTTGTATAAAAGCCCTTTGACAACATTTACATGTTATTATACTCTTTGAGTTAAAAAGTACCTTGATGTTCAGACTATTGGACGTGAATTTGACTAGCTCATTTTGTACGTATTTTGTAATGTATCTAAAAGCATTCTAAAAGTTTATCTCTGAATCCAATAAGAGGAGTATGTATGATTAGAATTGGGAAGAGGACTGCGTTCATTCTAAAATACCTGATAAATCTTTTAGTATATATGACAACTGAACGAAGATAACAAGTATATTTATTGGTAAAGTATTGACTAGTACCAGCGACAAGAAGAAATATCCATAAGCTCATGAGGAGATAGCAGTGAAGGGGTCGTTGCTGACCGGAGAGACGAGACATCTCGGCGAGCATGACGATGATGATGATGACGAAAAATGGGCGCGTAGCACCTCCTGGTGGAGCTTCCGCCCCCGCACTCCACCTGTCACATCCGCATGACAACCAGCCGGTTATAAATATTGATTATTTTGGCCTCAACTCTAACCTTTGCACAACTATTTTGACAACAGAGGTAATTTATTTTATGAAATTTATGTTTAATTTCATGTGAATTAAAAACTGCTTTTTAAATATATTATGGTTATTTAATTCCATTTGAATTCGAAATTTCTATTCTCTTATCATAATATAAAAATATTATATTATATTTAAAACAAATGGTCTGGACGTAAATTTGAGTGTTAGGATAGAATAGGTTTGTTGTGGTTGTCATTATTTGTTTACAAATGGCCGCCAGTTTGAAATGCGCATATAAAATCGATTTTTTCATTAAAATGTCGCTATTGCTTTATCTGCAATAAATTTGTTTGGCTCGTTTAATAAATATCAAAGTTATAACTGCAATGACGCTTTTTTTTGATAGTAAAGTTGACTTTGGCGAAGACGTTATTACTACTATACTTGAATGGCATCAAATGGAATCATTGTTGGCTATCGCTTCTTACAGTCAAAAGAAAGGCGGTATTATATCCATAGTTGATGAATATGTAAGTTTATTTCCATTTAAAATTTTAATCACACGTAGTCTTATTCATGAAGCATCGAAAATTTTCAGGGGAACTCTTTTGAAGAGAATGAACAACTCTCACAGACAGGGCAACAAGCGAGCGCTCTCTCTTGGCATCCCCAAAAGTCACTTTTGATAGTCGGATGGGAGGGTGGAAATCTTCACTTGTGGAGGAATGGCGTAGGTTGGCAATCGTTACAGGCTCCTCATTCGGCACCACCACTTTTACTCGCTTGGAGTACCGGAGGAGGTCGTTTAATTATATCAGATGCAGCTAGCGCTGTTACTGGTTGGAAATCGACAACGTCTGGCCTCCTGATGGCTTATCATTTAACTGTTGACGAACCGCTCACTCACGTTGCATTCTGTCCTCATGATACAGGCGTCAGCGAAGGTATTGTAAGAGGTTTAGCAAAAGCTGCTATCGCCGGAGATGAAGGAGCTTTGGATGTATTAGCATCTTGGAGACCGCGAACAGCTCCACGTGTTGCTGGAGCACCTGGTGATAATCATTCATTGTATGCAGCTCAACAAAATGGGAATATTCTTTATATAGATGACTCTGGTACATGTTCGGAAATATTACCGTCTATTGGTATAGTACATTTTATGGAAATGAGTTCATCCAATTGCTTGATTATTGCATGGGAAAGTGGAGGCACGCTCAGCTTGACATCATTTACGTCTAGCATTAATAGAAAAGTTTTGGATGCCAAAATGCACGTCAAGATGACAACCCGAGTTGGTTTAAGTATATGTAGCGCTGGAGGATCATTGATTGCTATTTTATCTGGTGAAACGGTTGTGCGGATTTGGGATAGTGAAACAAACGATAATTTCACTCTGCCATTTGATGAGAAATCCCCCACACACAATACTGAGATTTTTACATGCATGGCTTACAGTTCATCGAATTCCGCCTTATGCTGTGGATCAAATCAAGGCAAAATATTCATCTGGCGCAAAGATCATCATGGCACTTGGAACATGATAAACACATCTTCAGTGAAGGGAAATGTCAAACAGATATGTTGGGGATCCGAAGCCGGTGTAAGACCATTGCTAGCTGTTAATAGTATAACGAGTGTATTGATTTTGAGAGAGCAATCGATTTGTTGGGGTTATACTAATCAAGTTTGGGGCATCCAAAAAGGTCCTACTAATATCATGCTGGAAGGCCTCAAAGGAGCTGTTACTAATATAAATACAGATTTGGGCATCAAAGCATTATGTCTCAACGAGACTTATGTAGCTGTTACTGATGGTAAATTTATTCAAGTAAGTGAATCAGCTACATTTCTGAATTTCATTTTTAATCTATGAATAAATCACTAAATATATATTCATGAAAAAGTAAGATATGAAATATGTACTATTGTAGTATTTTTTAATGGAAAAATCAATTATAATACATTTTGAAATTTATATTGCAGGTATTTAAAATTAGTAAGGATACATTTAACTTTTTACCGATACATAAATTTTCCTGGTCAACTGAAACCCTGCTTATACATGAAGAAACTTTAGTAGGTATAGTAGGAAATCACATTGAAGCTAAAACTACTTCAGGTATCTCATTAGGACCTCTTCCAACTATCGATAATGAGGGTGAACCCATTGGAATTTCACGCACCGATTGCTATTTGGCCATAGCTACAATGGATGGTAGTATAAAAATTGTAGAAATAACAAAAAAAGGATTTCGTTCTCATTATAACCCAAAAAATTGTTATCAACTCTTTGACGATTTTGGTGAAATAATGTACGCTTCGGTCAATAGTGCAGGAAGATTAGTGTGTTTGGCTATAGCATCGGCTAATCTTGTTCCAGAACCAACATTATATGTATGGGACGCTGCTAATGATACATTGAATTTTATCGACCTCAGAGGTAAAGAAGGTGAAACTTGCATTCCAATAACTATATGTTGGGATTCAGTAGATCCTCGTTTAGTCGCTTGTCACATACGGTCATCCAAGGAAGATTCAATCAAATGCTATTTCGTACACAATGAAGGATTCGTTGAGTACCGAAACTGGTCTAAAGAAAATCCAAATGGACAAAATTTATGTTCCGTATCCGCTCCATTTGTGATATGTATGCAAGATGCAAAATTAGTCAAAAATATCATGTTTGAATTTATTGGATCGGAAGATTGTGAATCAGTCATCCGCGGTCATTTGTTAGATTATTTGTATCATATGACTGTTGGAAATATGGAGCAAGCGGTGGTATCGATTGGTCATACTAAAGCAGGAGAAGCTGTCTGGGAAGCGCTGGCTCGTTCCTGCGTACATCAGAAGCGTTTGGATGTAGCGTCTGTGTGTTTGGCGAAAATGAACAATGTTAAAGGAGCTCTCGCACTGCATATGGCTATGGAAAATCCGAAACTAGGTCTCAAATCCCGTACTGCAATACTGGCCCTGCACTTGGGTATGTTAGATGAAGCGAAGTCATTACTGGAAGAAGATGGTCGCTTCGATTTGTTGTCTCGTATGACGGCGGCTACGAGAGGTGGCCTGGAAAAGTTGACTCAGAGTTCGGTGGAAGGTGAGGCTACGTTGCTGGTTAAAAATGCCTATTTTAAACTGGGATGCTTGAAACGGGATTCCCATGCGCTGGATGAAGCATCAGTGGCATTTCAAAAGGCTGGCGTAGAAGTTCCACACGTACCTCGCATGCTATTGCAGTCAGGTCAGATCGATTCTCTCAAACGCAAGGTGGAAAGTTCTCAAAATCCAGAACTACATTCGTGGTGGGCACACTATCAAGAGAGCCAGGGAGAGCTTGAGGGAGCCCTCGAAGCCTATGCCAAGGCAGGTGATGCTGGCGCTCAAGCTCGCTTACTCTGTCATATGGATCGTTTGCAGGACGCTCAAAGTTTAGCCGATAATCCTTCAGCAGCTTATTATATAGCTCGTCACTTGGAACTTCAGCCTGAGCAAGCTGAAGAATCTATTAAGGTTTTTTTTTTAAATATATTGAAGGTAATACTTGATTTTAAAACTTGATAGAAATAAGGCTTGTCGATATATTTAGTATTACATGCGAGCTGGAGCATCAGCAGCAGCCGTACGTTGTGCAACAGAGGCTCAACTTTGGGATCAAGTAGCCAAAGCTGGTGCTGCAACGGCAACCATTGGAGGAAATGCACACACATTATTAGCAGCAGCAGCTTTGGAAAAAGTTGGCCGTGCACCAGCAGCGGCATCCCTCTATCATCAAGCCGGTATGTTTCGTCTAATTTTTTACACAATTTAATATTATGTGTATGTATAAAGAATTATGTAAATTTTTAGGTAAACTTCACAAAGCGGTGGAAGTAGCTTTGAGTGCAGAAATGGATTCTGGAGTCGAGGCTTTAACTCGAGTAGCTAATTCTGTCATTGCTGGAGGACCTGGTAGTTGTTCTCCTGCCTTGGCGCGACAGTTAGTTACCTCGTTGTTATCCACGAATCAACATCAACATGCCGCTATTATTTTGGCCACTGCTAAATTGGTATGATGAAACAGTTTAACTAGAATTTTTTTACAATGAGTTACATATATTGGTTTATTAATATGTAGTTCGACGAAGCTTTGGATTTGATAGAAGAGCACAATATAGAAATATCTGAGGAGTTAGCAGAACGATTGACACCTGAAAAGGAATCACCAAATCGAGCAGAAATTTTAGAAAAGTTAGCCGATCTGTTGGGACAGCACGGTTATTATCATTTAGCTGCGAAAAAACTTACACAAGCTGGAGATAAGGTAGAATGTAATGTTGTGTATTAAAATTCAGTTCAAAATGCATGTAACTAAGTTGTCTGATTTTTATTTGTATCTTTTAGACAAAATATTTTTTTTGAAATGTGTTTTAAAATCAATGTTGTATTATTTTTTACTATTAATAAATAATATTTTGATAATATTGAACATTAGGTGGCTGCTATGCGTTGGTTGGTAAAATCAGGCGACGTAGACAAGATGGTATTCTTTGCATCAGTTTCAAGAGATCGGACTGTTTATTTGATGGCAGCTAGGGCACTTCAAGCGGCTGATTGGCGTGCTAGACCAGACCTACTGCGTCATGTTGCGTCGTTTTATACTAAAGCAAGAGCTCCTCGTCCTCTAGCTGCTTTTTACGCAGCTTGCGCACAACAAGAAATAGACGATTACCAGGTATTCAATAAAAAAAATAACATAACAAAAGCATATTTAATATACATACATATGCACATTGAATCAACTTCAACTTGCAGAATTATGAAAAAGCTGCTGGAGCATTTTCCGAAGCTCTTAGGTGTCTCACACGCTCTAACGATCCTATGGCGGGTGAGTTTTTAGTTTTCAATCTATATATCAAAGTTGAAAGTAATTATAAGTATTTTTATTTAGCAACTGATGCTGCAATGCTTCAGACTCAAGCTGATCATGTTCGACAGTACCTGAGTGTTGAAAAGTCTTTTAATCATGGAGATTATCAAGGAGGTACATATTTTCCCCGTTTGGACAATGAAATTTTTAGTCAAGATTCTATGTTCATTTTCATATTTCATTAGGATTATCAGCTGCTCAGCAGTTGCTGGATGAATTAGATGATAGAGGACCAGTACGTCCTTATCATCTGTTACAACTCATGGCGACGAAAAGTGCAGATGCTGGGTATACTTCCAATGCCAAAGGTAGTAAATTGTCAAGCGTATTAATTATTTAAATGACTCAAAAATGTAATTAATTTAATTTTGATAGAATTTGCTGACCAAGCAAAAGTTTTGGAAAAGCGCGCTGAATTTTTGGAACCTGAAAGAAGAGGAAATGAGACTCCGCCGTCTGACCAAGAAGTGCCTGAAGATTTAATAGATAACTGAATATTTATGTAATCCAAAGAGTATGAATAAGTATTATTTATAAAGCACCGTGATATTTTCCGTCCATGATAGGTGCTTGCACAAACTACCATATTAACTTGAATATAATGTAGCCTTGAATATAACGCGACTTACTTTGAATGAAGAGTTAAAGAAAAATATATATTGCTTTAAATAGAATAAGATATTTTAAGGCAAGAAACTTGTGTTCAATTTTGAATTATTGTTTTTGCTCAATTGTAAATGTTTTTTGCAGAAAAATATTATAAATAAAAATTACGTTATATTTGATCCAATATGGTAATTAAAAACATGCACTGTCAATACTTTTCTTAATTATTTAGCTATTTGGTGTATCAAAATTTTAAAATAAATATATACACAATTTTTTTTCTTATAAATATATTAATTAATATATAAATACATATATACATAAGAATAATTAGTTATACCTTTTTTATCTCACAAAGGCGTATCACGTATTCAATATTCAGAATTATGGGTCACCAATATTTAATTTTCTCATACATTTAAAGCCTGTCCAGTAGAATTTTAAAAACGCAGCTTAGTGAGGTGAAAACAGTAGCTAATAAATTAAAATTATTTTTTAATTGAACGAATAGTTTTATTTTTTTCGAAGTACTTCTATTAGGGTTTCTCTCGGTATGCGTATACGTGTTTCGATTCTCATTTGCTTTTTACCATCAGCTTGTTGTTTCAATAATTTCATACGTCGCGTCACATCACCACCATACTGATAAAAGTATACAATTAATATGTAATTTTTATTAAAAATATTAATTTTGCCGAAAAATAAAACACAAACATACCAATTTCGCCGTTACATCTTTCCTATAAGCTTGGAGAGTCTCCCGAGCAATAACTTTATTGTTTACTGTAGCTTGAATGGCAATCTATTTAAACAAAAATGATTAATAAATAAACTATTAACATAAAATATATGTATGTATGCTTAAGACAACAATTACCTGGACCATTTGACGGGGTATTTTCTCTTTCAATTTTTCAACAAGTCTTCTACCATAATAGTCTACACGACTGACATGAACAATACTAATCAATTCGTCTACCTTTTCACCATTGAGTAAAATCTCTACCTGTCATACAAAGTCATATAAAATATTGCCATACGGGATATATAAAATTTTTATATGTATATACAATTTATTTACTTTCGCCAGAGGACTGCTATAGTATTCGTCATCGTTGTAATCAAAATTTGCATAGCCGGAAGTTATGCTTTTGATAATGTCATGAAATTCGACGAGTATCTACAAATGTAAATGTTCCATAAAGAGTTATTCTTTGATTTCTTATACACACGTACATATATAAAATAGTTATGAATGTATAAGGATGTTACCTCAGATAACGGTAAGCGAAATTGAAGTGATATATTTTCTTCGTCTAATGGCGTTGTATTCAATGGTATACCTCTATGATCCAGACAAAGTGCTGTAAGTGAACCTAAATATTTTATTGGAGTTACGATAGTTCCTAAAATTTCGAAACAGAATTATAATCTTGTGAATACTGCATTTTTTGAACGCAATATTAATAATTAAAATACATACCTACAACAAATGGTTCGAAATACTCCACTATATCCGTATGAGCAGGCATCATACATGGATTTGTAATGGTGATGATTTCTCCACCGTATTTTTTGATAAGTTTAGGTTGATTGATTCTGGGATGAAAGCAAATTATCATGACAAATTTGACACATTCAAATATACATACATATGTCTGTAATGAATTTTTTACCTAAATTTAAACGGTACAGAAGGAGCTGAAATAATAGCTTCAGCTTTGTACTCCTGAAACAGACGCTGTGTGAATACTTCCATATGTAATAAACCTGAAAATCCAATTCGCCATCCTTGACCTAAAGCAGGACTATTAATAAAAGAATATTAATGATTTTATAATTTTTAAATTAATTAAAATCAGTAAGGCCAGGCAAATAGAATGCAGAAAACAATTTTTTTTATCGAATTTAGACTCAAACTTATATTTAGTTCATTTCAAAAGGTGTTTATAATCTTATATTTTATGACACTTAAGAAATATCAAATATACTTCTTACTGGTTAAGTAAAGGAACAATACATTCGCCCTTCCCCCCTATGACCTCATAAAATATTACTAACCTGGAATCGTCGCTGATCGTAGCTCCTGCATCATTCATTGCTAATTTATTCATTGCACTTTGAACATTTGTGTACTCAGATTGACTCATTGGAAATATTCCAGCGTATACCATGTGCCTTAATTTGTTCGGTTCGAATTTACTCTTCAAATGACTAGTAACGGTATCTGAGGATAATAATATATCCCCAACGGCACCGCCTCCCCGTGGTCCGCAACCGAAGACGACAACTTGACCAGCACCGGCTCGTCTGATCTCTTTTTCTTCTGGTGTAAGTAAAAATAGATGTTTGACTGAATTTATTTTGTTCAACGAGAGCCATTTCACCGAGTCTCCCAATTTCAAGTAGCCACTCTCTATGTAAGCCAGACATAGAATTCCTCGATACTTGTCATGCCATGTATCGAAAACCAAGGCTTTAACAGGGCCGTCTCTAGAAACGTTAGGCGGTGGTATTCTTTCGATAAGGGAATGCACCAAATTTTCCACACCCCAACCTTTTTTGGCCGATACTTCCAAAACATCATTTGGTTCAATGTTGAATAGTGAAAAAAGTTGATTTTTAGCTTTGGTTGGATTCGCACGTGGTAAATCTATTTTATTGAGTACTGGTAATAGAGTTAATTCGTTTTTGGTAGCTAGAGAGTGGACAGCGACGGTTTGCGCTCGAGGACCTTCAGCTGCATCCACTAAAAGTATAGCACCTTGACAAACTTGAACTGATCTAACAACCTATTTAAAATATACAAGCAAATTCATTTAAAGTATTTATATATGACGGGCTGAAAACCAGACTGGTACAAGTGATATATTTAAAAAAAAAGCTGGTTTAAGTGCTAAAATAATAGCATTTCATATATGCTATTATTTTAGCACTTAAACCAGATTTTTTTTTTAAATGTCACTTGTACCAGTCTGGTTTTCAGCCCATCATATATAAAGATTAAAAGATAATTTATACATAAATTAATATAAAAGATATCAGGAAGGCCACAAGAGAGATGAGTGTATGAAATTAGAAATATATGTGAGGTGAGATGGGTAAGAGTCGCTCAAAACAGACTAGTGGTAGGGTTTTAGAGAGGCTTTCACCCAGAAATGGATGGTGTATATATGTACATACCTCATTAGAAAAATCAACATGGCCGGGTGTATCGATTAGATTTAGTAGGTAATTTTGATCTTTATAAACATAATTTAAAGAAGCTGTTACAGCTTTTACTGTAATACCTCTTTCACGTTCAACCTGTGCAAATGTAGAAATATTTGTTTAAAAATGATAATTTTAATTACATTAAAGAAAAACATTAATAAAAATGACCTGTAATTGATCGAGCACTTGCGCATTTTTTACTCCAGATTTGATAGCACCCGTAAACTCCAACAATCGATCCGCTAAAGTGCTTTTACCGTGATCTACATGCGCTATGATACTAAAATTCCTAATTCTCTCTATGGGTGGTACTTTGAGGCTAGTTTCATCTACTATTGCCTTTTGATTAGGTTTCGTGCAATATCTGAAAGGTAAATATAACGTTATGTAAATTGTAAACATTACACTTTTATGTGGCGTTTTGAAATAAAGAACCTCTTAACGAGACGAAATCTTGAATAAGTTAATGGTAAAAATAATCTTTTGTATAGTAAATGTTCTTTAAAAAACATTTTTAGGATTACAATGCGAAACGAAACATGCCATTCAAACGTCAATTTGACATTTGAGGTTATCGGTAAATATCCAAAGTGAAGAAAATATGATCATATTTAATTTACATACTTTTTTAAAAATTAGGATTCAGTTAGTTTTCCTAATTTAAAATAAATATCCGGTCTAGATATTAAATGTTTTTAAATAATTTTGAATATTTAGAAAACACATGTCTAATAGGTAGATTACGAAGCAATTTATTTTCATCGAACACGATCAAATTTGTATAATCTTTAAGTCAATAGTAATTCTTTGTCAACTTCAAATGTATATATGTATATTGTTTTTAAACATGCCTATGAAATTAATTGCGGAAAATTCTACCTAATTCATGTTAGTTCTACTCAATGACAAAAATTTCGTGCACAACATTTGTAAGGTCAATAAAATGTCGTATTGCTATGATTTACTAGTGAAAAAGAGCATCGTCAAAGTCATGAAGATATTTACTCGGTCATGTGAGAGAGTTAGTTTCAAAATCCAAGTGATCGATGACTTCAAAATGGCCAATGAATGTAATGTTCCTCTATATACACGGGAGCTGTATAATAAATGCACTAGGTACGTAACGTAATTTACTAAATTAAGTGTTCGCATTTTAAAAGCCGTAGTGATCCAATTTTCTCTACAACTTTGTGTTAAATAAGAAAAGCTGTTTCGGCCAAATTTGTGCGTATGTCGCATCGTCCCCACGTGCTTTAGTTTT
The DNA here is from genome assembly GCF_051622035.1 of Arctopsyche grandis. Classification (NCBI taxonomy): domain Eukaryota; kingdom Metazoa; phylum Arthropoda; class Insecta; order Trichoptera; family Hydropsychidae; genus Arctopsyche; species Arctopsyche grandis. The sequence continues at coordinate 13,796,638 of NC_135367.1, forward strand.
GACGCGGCCGAGGTTAGGCGCGTTTCCTCACTCTGTTGCCGAATAAACATACCTTAAAATGAAAATCAAGGCTTTCAAAAGTGTAAAAGTGGAAGAAATCACTAAGAAGAAGCCAAAAAACAAAGTGAAACCGGTCAAAAACTACGAAAAACCACAGGAAGGACTATTCGTTAAACTGGCAAAGCCGGTCGAAGACGATGATAATCCCAAAAAATTCACTCGCAGCACTTTAAAAACAAAAAATAATACAATTAAAGCTGCAAAGAATTCTTTCAGTGACGATATAACGAAGATCGACGCAGATGCTGATATCAAAGCGAATGTCGAAAGTGATATTATTTTGCAAGCGTTGAAAGTTCTAAGAAAATTGGCACAAATTAGCGACAAGAAACGAAATGTTTTATTCGACGAAGCTAAACCTATCGCATTACAAATTGAGTGCATTAAAATACCGGATTGCGTTTCACGCAAGTTGAGATTGTAAGTACATACATATTTTCTTTATTTTATGAAAAAACAACGGTATATTTTAACCGGTTTTATTATTTACAGCACTCTGCCACATTGGTTAGTCACTGATACGTCAGAAGTATGCTTATTCGTAGCCGATTTAAAAAAAGGCAGTCGGAGAGATCACGAACCTACTATACACCACTATGAAGATTTTTTAAAGGAGAAAGGAATATCATGTGTAAGATTTCAATCTATTTAGTTTTGAGTTTTTCAATAATTACTTCCTTATTGATTTCTTATTCTAATAAAAATTTTATTTTAGATAAAAACAGTAATACCCATGCGTCAAGTGCGTGTAGAGTACGATCAGATGGAAATGAAACGTCGCCTTTTGACACAATACGATTTTTTCTTAGCTGACGCTCGTATCAGTGGGCTTTTAGCACATAAACTTGGTGTAACTTTCTCCCGAAAGAACCAAATGCCCACACCGATTAAAATTGATTCAGCAAATCTGAAAGATACAATCGAAAAAGCATTACACAAAAGTGTTATGAAGTTACATGGTACAGGTCACACATATTCCCTTCATGTAGCTAACGGAAAGCATTCTGATGAAGAAGCGTGTGAAAATATTCAAGCTGTATTACTCCAACTTGCCAAACAGTTCCCAGGCTTTTGGGAGAATATCAGAGCAGTACATGTCAAGCATCCACTTTCGATGGCTATACCCATTTATATGACATTAAGTAAGTATAATTTCACATTTACTAGACATTTTAAAACTTAAGTAACCTCCAAAGATATATAAGTATATATTGTACATATAAGCTCCATACTAAAAGCGTGACAGTTTAAAACCCTATATTTAAATCTTATCTCATCTCTCGCAGGCATATTAAAAATACAATCAAATGGCAAATTTTAAATGTTTTTTATTAATTTTTCAGAAAATAAGAATACAGTTGAAAAAACAGTAATCCAACCTCTACTACCTGCCACTGAAATGGTCGAAGATGAATTGACAACAATATTGGGGGCTAAAGTTAAAGTATATCCTGGAGGTCGTGTAAAAGTTCGTGTAGATAAATCAGAACTAGACGAAGAAAGGTTGGTATTCAATATTCATATATATTTAACGATTCTTAAAGGATGATAACAATTACTTTATATATGCACTTTTTACAGTGACCAACCTCAACAGCCAAAATCAAAAAAAAATAGAAATAAAAAAAGCGCAAAAACTGAAGATGTTGCAGTCAGTCAACCCAAAAAAAGAAAAACGAGTAATAATAGTGAAAGTATTGAATTGGCTGAAACCCCCAAATGTGAACTAAATGGAAACTCATTTAATAGTACATTATCAGAAGAAGCTGAGTCACAAATCAGCAATGAAGATGAAGAGTCAGATGATGAGTCTAATATAGATGTTTCAGTAAATGACGATGAAGTGAATGAAGAAAGTGATGGTACTGAAGATATTGAAGATTCCGATGAAGAGGATGATGACGACGAATCAGCGAGTGAATAAAAATTTGTTAATTTTTTATATTTAAATGTGTTGATAATTAAACCAATTTTGAAATATATATATTGTATGTATATAACATATGGCTTTTTAATTAGGAAAGGTAGAAAACACATGAAATGCAATTAATTTATTTCAGCTTAAATTAAATACAAAATAATATAAATTAATTTTTTAAATAAATAAGTCGATATAAATATTATATTAGTACAACACAGTTTGGTTTTTGTTAGTGGAGATAGATGGGTAAATGTTAGTAGAAACCATGTTTAAAACGGATGGGCATTCTCTCAAGACAACTTCTAATTCTTGAAGTGGTTTTAATCTTCGAACGTCAGCATCACAGCGAATTCTGGTATCGGGAAGTTTTCTTATTCTATGTACCTAAAAGAATTGACTACTATTAAAAAAAAAGTAACCTTACAATAAGGTGTAGAGCAAGTCGCTTTCTGATTTGAAACATTCATAATCTTCAGATTCAACTGAAGGAATTTCGCTTAGCCTTTGCCCGCGGCAATAAATATAACGAACAAGTCCTGTACGCGGCGGCACATTTTTCGCGAATTTGGCAATCGAGTTTTCGATTTTAAATACAGATTTAATATTTACTCAAGTAACCAGATATGTTAATTAACACAAAGTATTATTTTAAACAATAAAATACATAATATATCTCGTAGTTTTGGATTAGTTGTCAAATAATCATTCTTCATAATTGTATGAAGACGTCACATAAACGAGGTTTCAGTATGGTTCCACAAAAAACTAATTTTGACTGGTATATATTCATTTTAAGCAAATTGAATAGATGGCATTCAACTCTCAGTAATATATTCAACCAATTTTGAACCTTAAAACAGTTGAAATAGGCGCATATAAGGCTCAAAATCCCGTGCAAAGTTCAGAAATTCTATGGAAGACAGCCGCGCTACAGACTTGTCGTCCAAAGCTTCCATAGAAGACGGCCGCGGGCAAACGGTTAAATGAGTTGACCCGAAACGACGGAATAAATTGGATTCAAATCGGACAACGTTTCTTGCTCAGCTCCATAAGAATGTGAGAGTACTTGTTCAGGGGTAATCCCAAGTTCTTGGCAGCATATTTTAACCAAATTCAGATATGTGGCAGCGAGAGTGGGCAGTTCAATTTCGATGAAATCTGTGTCAGTGGAGTTTGCTATACGCACCTTTATCACTGTAAATAAAAATAATAATAAAAATCACACATATTCATAGCATACGAATCATTGGAATTGTACAAGATGTCAAAACCTTGAACGGAATGTTGGTTGACTTGCTCACTTTTGTTGACCATGTTGTGTGGTAAGTCATAAGGTAACCGATCCGATCGGTAGTCGGGCGAAATGGAAGGCGATTCATTTGCTTGTAGTAAAGCAACTATTTCGAAGGAAGAAGTTAGATCCCTAGCGGCGAGACCAGACCGGGTTTTGATAGTAGTGTCGGCACCTCTCGATAGTAGAAGCGATACCATGTGAATGTTCGACTGTTTGCAAGCCCAGTGCAGAGGCGTCCTGAATATGAATAGTATTGAAATGTGAGGTTAAGTCATTTTTCGAATTATGGTGGTTACAATTGAGAGCATATTGTATGTATTAACCATCCGTCAAGTTTGGAGGGGTAATTGGGATCTACGCCGCTGTCCAGCAGAGCGATAACTGCAACTGCATCTCCTCGACTTACACATTCACACAAGCGGTCTCCCGACGACATCTGTCACTTTGACACTAGAATCTAGTGTCAAAGTGACTAGATTGAACAGACTAAATACAAGTAAATACGTCCAAAATTACAAATATAAAAAATAAAACGCTCTTGCACTATTTATAATCCAGTGTGGCCCTATCTCTAATCTACAAATTTAGAACTTGATAAAAAGGTTCGAAGAATTTAAAATCTTTCTTTTGTAACTACCCCTTTTTCAAAATTTCGTAAAACTACAAATTATTTTAATATTCAATTGAATTGACTGGACATGTAGGAATCTAGCACGACTTGTGCTATTACGAATCAAAACCAGTGATCTCATCATCGATCCTGTACAAACATGCATAACTCAAGGGCAACGACCCCTTCGACCATTCCAGAAGAAAGAGTTCATCGCTCGATTGTAAAACGAACGAATCCCAACAGTGATGTTATCAAGATACCCTAACACGTGTCTGAAAAGTCATTAACGCGTGGCACATGCCCACATTCTCAAACGAACGACGTCCTGGCGCTGACCCCGTAGCTATAAGCCACACGTGTACCGAGCACGCACCTCGAAAATAGCTCAACACGTGTCTCTAGCACACGTGTCCTGGAAACGAAGACAAAGCGTCTGCACATGGCACGCTACATTCCAGAACGTATATAAAGCGACGCACCAGCTCCCAACACCAAAGTGAACCTGTGGATTTCAACCAGCTCACTTCTCCGAAGCTCAACCTCTTCGTACATACAATAACCATTGTAACGATTGAACAAAAATAAACGATCCTCTTACAAACACAAACGGTGTTTTCTTAGACCGGGACACGGTCAACACATCTGTCCCGCGTACTAAGGGCAGGGCTTTTTTCCCATGTATCGCGGTGAAACGGTGTTCCAGCACAGAGAGATGTAATAAGAATAGAGGGGCCCTTACGAATAAATAATTGTTGTCAATTTTACGCGGTACGTCTCTATAAATACGTTACATCGCACGGAATAAAATCGGATCAATTTACTTATAAAAATCTATCCCATGTTGTTTATTGTGTGTTCTTGAATGTATTGTGCAATTTTTACCGATGCTTGCCCATCTTGCGAGTAATATAAACAAACAGAGAAGTTTTTATCGGACATACGTCGAGCACCAAGTGTCAAATACGACTGATGCTAAAATTATTTAGATCTGTCCGTGGACAGAATGTCACTTGAGAACAAAAGAACACCTAAAGCCACTTCTATTAATATTACATTTCTCTGTTCCAGCACCTTTTTGTCTCAGCATTTTTTAAGTATCAAACGAATATTCTATATAATATAATCTTTTTCAATAAAAAAAATTACAAGAAGTGAGTTCTGGTCAGAGAAATGTTATAATAATAACATTTCTCTGGTTCTGGTACCTTTTTTCCAAAAAAAAGCCCCGAACAAGAGTAACATGTAAATTGGTCGAATGCTATTCTACTAATGACGTTTTCATCGAAAATCTGTTCACTGAAAAACGTATTTGTCGAATCACCAGACATTTACGTAGGACTACTTATAGCAATTATGCGGCCATTAAAATTTCACGTGATGTACAATGATTTCAATATTGTATGCCGTACGGGACAAAGTCAGACAAAATAAACAAGTTCTGATCAGGAATACTGGAGTGAATCAAGAATCTTACCAAGATTTGAACCTCGTACCTTTCGTCTTTCGATCTATCGATCCAAAATCACTTTACCCACAGCAGTAATAATTACTTTAAATAAGGTGACCAGGTTTTGAAAATGTCAAAGGAGGACACTGGTGAAAATGGATATAAAAATAAATCGTTTAGTAACATTCTTTATTGATCATATCGTCGATTTATTACAATGTTAATGATGTTACTTTGCCAAAAAAAACAGTTCAAAGTTCAAAAACCTTTAGAAAACTACTGAAATTTTAATTGATGTAACTCAACTCAACAATATTTATCGTTTCTTTGTATTTTCTGAGTAAATCTAAATTTTTCTTCATCAAATTTAGGATATGCAATCTAGATTTATATTTCATTTAACTATAATCATTCCTGCCAGTGTTTCGACCGCTAGTCTGGATTTTTCATTTCTCCAAATATCATTGCCAATGGAAAATGTTCGCTCTGCGTTGGCGTTTGTAACTGGCAAACACAATGCCATTTCAATAAAAGTTTTATATTGTCATGGGGAATATTTCGATATTCCAACAAATCAAAAATGGTCATCCATTTCTTATCAATTACATCTTCTGTCCACTCTCTTTCTTTAATAATATGGTTGATTCTGTGTACTTCGTCAAATAACAAATTGTCGTTGATGAAAATGTTGGTATACAACGGTGTACTTTTCCCATTTACCAAATTTGATTAAAAGATCACAAGGAGGACAATTTTCCCAAGAGGAGGACAGAGAACAAGGTTTCCAAAAGGAGGACAATCCTCCTCAAAGGAGGACGTCTGGTCACCTTATTTTAAACCATATCATTTGTTCGATTTTTGGATATAATTTTTTTTTTTTTACCTACATACATACATATTTATTATGTTAATTACAAATTTTATTATTATTAGTACATATATACACATATTTTATAATGTAACGTACTGGAATGGTGATCTGGCACCTTGTTTTTTAAATCAAGAAAAATCATGTTCAATTTTAATTAATATAATTTTAAAAAGTAATAGTAGTTGAGTAATCTCCCTCTCCATAAAACCAAAGGTTCATTGACCGTTAATTCTTTCGGGGACATAAATGAATTAATTAGGGGTTATTTTACCCAAACTAATGTGGTCTTCTTCATCGTTGTTCAAATGCAACAATCGCATTATTAATAAAAATCCATCCTTGGAAATATACTGAGAAAAAACTGGTATATATCAAAAAGGAAATTTTCCAGTAATCAGTCAATGGATTTAGCTTGATCGTTCCAGTATGGAATAATCGACTTAACCATACTTTGAACGTATCTTTGGTGAGCTGTTTGTATTGTGCGTTTTCTGATGTTGAATATGCCAAAACTTCTGCATAGAAATTAGATCGACTAACAATAATATCATAAAAATTATCATCAGTTTGAAATAGTCAATTGGCTCATTTCCCATATCAACTTTAATACCCAGTCTACCTACATATAAATGGAATTTGTTGCTATTGGATAATGGAATTTGACCAGGTTCATAAATTTTGTTGACTGGATGTATTCGAGGTTGGGGTTGAAAACGATGGAAATAGAAAATAAACAAAACTCAAAGCACATGGTGTGGTCAGGGCCGACGAAAAGGGGGGGAACCGGGGCAGGGTTCCAGGGCCCGGACTATTTGAGGGGCCCCATGTTGGGACGTTCGACTGACCAATATTGATATTCTATATAGAAATACATGTGCCAGGTATTCCGTATTCACGATATTCGTGGTAATGATTGTCGTATCCGCGATCAAAATGTGCGAAAAAATCGGTTAACCAAATAAAAGTACATACATATAATAATGGTATAAATTAAACATGGGTTTTTCAAAATAGCCAATTTTATATAATACTTATTTTTTATAAAATTACAATATTTATAATTATTTTTAAATTTAAAAACTATATTTATTTTAATTTTTTAATAATATAATTAATCAATTATTTAAAACCTTCAAATTAAATATTCAGAAACCTTCAAAGATTCATAAGCATCGTTCACAAGGACTGCATGGTTCATATTAATATTATTATGTATATTAAAACAAGATAATATAAAATTCCCAACTATGCTAATCTTAAATGCATGCCTTTATTAATCACTAATTTATTTTTATTTTAACAAATTCTTCGATTGAGGCATTACAAGATATTAATCCTAGTTCATCTTGGTGGAAAGAAATGTATAAAAGTAAAATGATAAAATACAAAAAATAATGATAAAAATAAATTAAAGAAAAAGGTAATTATCTATAGAGAAGCAATTTATGTACATACTCTACAATATACTACTCAAAAATCTGTTCCACTACACCTTGTCACAACTTAGATCGAAAATATCTAGGTGAAGTGAAACAGTGAGTAATCGAACAGCTTTTTTTAATGATTTCAATAAAAAAAATGATTAATTTAAAAAATATATTTTAATGACTCCATATAACCAATCTTACATCCTTTCAAAATAAAATCCATATTCCAAATTGGAGGCATCAAAGTTAATGATCGTCAAAATATTCAATCGAATGGAATTGCGAGTATTAGTTTCATTCAAATTGTCAAATTAAACGAATACAGATTTAAAATACTCAGAAAATCTATTCGTAATCATCACAGACCTTCAAATTGATAGATACTTCATAGACCTGCAAGTTAACTTGGAGCAGAATTCAGAAAATTTTAACGCAATATTAGTATATATTTAAATAATGCTCTACCACAAAATACTGCAAATTTTATTGTATTGGTCCTGTACCAAGTTACCCTCGACAATATAAATGGGTCTAGCTTCTTTGCCGCTTATTAACAACCACATGTTATCGATTTACACATCAAATTTGATTTTTGATTTATCATTTTAACACCTACCTAATCTACGTCTTTTTCTCTTCATTTTAATGTAATATAATAATATAAATGAAGCGGCAGCAATAGTTGTAGATAAAAGCGTATTTTCTTCGTGACTAATTGATGGTACAACATTCATTAGGTCGTTACCTCGAAGTGTCCCCGAAGCAAAATCAACCTGAGCATTTCCAAACGAGGCCACCGTATGAGGCTGCTGTGCAGATTGCATATGCGGCTTTACTAAAATAGCAAATATATAAAACACATTGGGTAAACTTCAAAATGAAATAGTTTTCATCCATCATGGATTTTTTAGTAAATTAATTAAAAATATATTTTACATTTATGTGGCGAACTTCTAACTTGCAGGTGCGAATCAGAATTAGACTCATCTTCCCAAACGATGTCTTCTAACATAACTTCTTCCGTTTTTACATCCGCACACTCGTCCAATTTATGTCTGCTAATTTCATCATTTTGAATGCATGTATTTTTAAAGTCGCTCAACAATTTCAAAGTAGATTCACAAGACGCACATATTGATTTTGGCGAACTATCGTCATAGTGCACCTGTAGCGGGAATGTGATATGTATAAGATTATTCGGTAAAATAATGAGAGATACCGGTAAATTAATATAATGATCTGACATTCAGTCGACAGGTGTTCAAAATTTGTTGCTTCAGTGGATGCGGATTATCATATAAAGAGACGGAAGATTCTGTTGATATGTGAGAAAGACAAAGGCGACACTCCATGTCTTTCTTTAAACCTTCTGTTTCTACACACCTATTCAACAAAATGTTACTCTAACCTACGATTGACAAACAATACAACGGGGATACCAGTCGTTCACTTCGAATTAAATTTTTGTACTGGCAGCATTAGCACCAAATCATCCTCTTTAACGACTCGGCTCACTGTATCACTGTATGCTCGGCAAAACAGGAAACGGAATACGTGGATGATTAGTATGAAAAGGGAAGAGTAAAGATATTGTTCAGACCAATTGTCGCGCCAGATTTAGACTAAAGGTCTGTTCATACCTAGTCGGCACGTACCGACTTCAGCAGGTATCCGGCCGTACGAAAAGTATTCTTTGGTACATTTTGTATGGGTATGTTCATATCAACCGTCACGTTTACGCCACGGCAGGCTTACAGCAGTACCCGACATTTCCTGTTCATACCTTACAGCAACATCCGTCAACGTATCGTATCCGTTTTTTTGGCCATCGTGGAGATATACACGCGAATTACGTGCCATGAGTCTGCCGCTTTGCTGTTTTGGACCAATTATCGATAGTGACAGTTGACAGCTGTTCAATCTTTCGACATAGTTTTGGCGCTGACAATGACTTTTTGACAATGTTTCCTTAAATTTTGTAGATTTTTTGGTGATTTGTGTTTTTATTTTATCCAATATTGTTTCAAATTGGTATCGGTTCATACGGAAATATTTAAAAAAAATTTGTCCATCATCCACAAGCTCCTTATATAGTGTCCAAAACTTTCCTTCGGTTTTTCTATTTTTTAACATGAAAACGCCTCCGTGCTTTTTTATTGCCTTCTTGAGCTTCTTCTTCCAACAACAAGGCGATTATACATAATTTTTCGTTCGATAAACACCGAAACATTTTTGTTGACTTGTATTCTGACGCGTAGCTACGAATGCACGTGTATGCATTCATATTGTAAGTACTCGACAATACGACGTAAGCAATATTGCGCCGTATCGTCATGGCCTGTAATGTATAAGTAAGCCGATTTTACTTTGCACTCGGCCAAAGTGCTGTGAACGTGACGTGACCGCGACGTGTAGGTAGATATGAATAGAAATGCAATAAAATGAGATATTTGAAACGGAGTCGTGCAGTGCTGTTAAGTATGAACAGACCTGTAATCGGCTTTGATAGTGGTCAGCGGTGAAAGATGTGGTGCGAGACGAAAAGAAGTTGTTGTGTAGTGGAGTGTGGCGTCTGTCAGTGAGTGGGTTGGCTGCAGTGCGTGTCGGCGGCGACAGCGACATCGGCCGCGACGTGATCGTTGATCGTTGATTAGGGATCGTCGATCGGCGATTGGCGATAGCGGCGGCTGACTTCCGACTCCATGAGTTCTGGTGCGGGAGGAGGCGGGGGTGGGGGTGGGGGCGGGGGAGGGGGTCCGGGCGCTCCGCCCCCCCCGCTGCACGCAACGCCGCTGCTCCGGCACGCCACGCATCTGCTGCAGAAGACGCATTCGCACTCGCATTCGCATTCGCACTCCCATTCTTCGCATTCTTCGCACTCTTCGCAGCCCCATTCTTCGCAGTCGCACGGCCACGCCCACATCACCACTCACATCAACGCTCAGGTATTCCAGGTATTTCAGGTATTCACTATCCCTCTGCCCACCCCTTAGATTTTTGCAACCAAGTTTGGCCATTTCATACAAACGTCACGGTTTTGTACAAACTTTTGTTTCCTTTATGTCAAATTTCATACGGGTGTGTACAATCATCTGTCAAGTTTTGTTTGTCAAAATAATACATGGTGATATTTTTAAATATTAATTTCATTATGACCTTTACTATAGTAACAAACATTTTCTATATTATATTTAAACCATAAATACGAAATTTCATTTTTAAATTGTCATATCTATATATTTATATTTTTTTTTGTTTTATTTTTATAATGTCAATAAATGTATGAGTAAATTCGACATTGAGAATTTGACAGTTGTGATTTTTTTTTACAAATATTCCAGTCGACCAGACCAGGTTCCTCATCTTGTAGGTCTCCTCTTTTTTATTTTTATTATATCCTGAACTATTCGATAGGTCGAACTGAATATTTCTTTGGTGCAAGTCTTTTCTTCGTATGGCAAATTTGTTTTTTCAATTCGTATCTTTACTTTACTATTTTATACTGTAAATGTATATTTTTATTTGTACTTTTCTTCAAGAATTCGCGTATACATCACATAGATTTCTATACGGTTACACGACAATTGGTTCAAGTCCAAAAGATTCAACGACAAAATTTACCCGAAAATTAGTGCACTGACAAAATGTACCCGCGACAAAATGTTCAAAAATCCCAAATTTTCCTATTTTAATGGAAAAAGTAACTTTTTATTGTATTATATGTTATATATCTATCGATGTATTTGGTACTTTTTATCTTATACATCGCGGGCGTTATTAAATTAGTATAAATGACAGGTGTTCTCAACCATATTGGATACGGCTAAGAACCCCTAACATTTAAACTAATTCAATGACATCTTAATAATGATATTCAATGAGTCACAATGACATTCGCTTAAAATGTAATTGTTCAATTTAAATAAGACTAGTTGGTGCGGTTGAGAACACCTGTAATTTATACTAAATTAATAACATCCGCGATCTATACGATAAAAAGTACTATATACATCGATAGATATATAACATATAATACAATAAAAAGTTACTTTTTCCATTAAAACAGGAAAATTTAGGATTTTTGAACATTTTGTCGCCTGGACATTATTTCCGTGAACATTTTGTCGCGTGAACATTTTATGGATATATTTTATACAACCAATATTTTCAATATGCGAAAAATCTATCAGAACTATTAGATAAATAACTATATGTTAAATGCTATTTTTTGAAATAATCGATTAAGAAAGTATGATATAACAGGTATGATTTTATATGGACACAAATAATGCGCGGATCGAAAAATAATAAACATTTAGCATTAAAGAAATATGTATATTTTTATGTAGAATAATATAAAATATCAATATTGATCAGTCTAACGTCCCAACACGGGGCCCCTCAAATGGTCCGGGCCCTGGAACTTTAACCCCAGCTTCCCTCCCTCTCGGCGACCCTGCATATATATGTACATATACATTAGTCCAATAAGGAACAAACGTAAAAAAAACGATACAAATTTAATATTGAACTAAAACTTCACAGGGACAGATTGTGGGAAGTGGAGGCCAAACGATGACCGGTACCGTAGTTAGCACTGGAGGCTCCTCAGGCAATGCTGTATTCCACGGCACACAAATAGTATGTAAAAGAATTATCGTTACCTTATAAACATTTGTGACTATATTAAACGAAAATTTTTCAATATTCTTCATCAGGGTGGTTCATCTATCACCGGTCAAGGAGCTACCGTGAGAACATTACCAACGGGTGTACGTCTTTTATCGCCCATAAATGTGCCGTTACAACAACACGGTCATATTTCGGTGTCTAGCCAGAGGACTCAGAGTAAGTGTCTGCGATATAATGCACAATGCTACTTTTATTTGTGGTAATTTAATTGAACTTTTTTCAGATCTCGGTCAAACTGCGATGACCAAACAGATAACTACCAACTATCACGTTCCAAGAGGTAATTGAGAGCGAATTATTCAACAGTCGGTGTTTGTTGCTTTACATTAATTTACATTTCTATTTTAGGTCCGGCCGCGGTGGCGAGTTTGTCGATGCCTCGTGCTACTGGTACACCTCGATTGCCGACACCTCTCAACACAGGTATGATAATTTGGTGGAGTTTATTTTTAAATTTTGAATATTTTGAATATGTGTATTATTTTGTTTCAGGATGGTCTACGACAGGTACTCAAATACGACCGGGAACTTTAGTATACGCTCAAAGAACTTCTCGTCCGACTACCTTACAGGTAAATGGTAATTTTTAGCTGTGCCGCAAAATAACGTATGCTTTACAAACACTTACATGTGTAACCATAGATGTAGAATAACCTAGATATGCCATTACATACAAATTTCGTTGGAGATCGTGTCGCCACTAACTGAGAGGTGCGGGGGGTTTAATTGGCGGGGAAGTGGTAAAAAAAAAGGAAGAAACGCAGCGGTCGGCAGTTGTCAGCAACCAGTTTATGTATATGTACATGCACTGAAGTTTCATTTTATTTATAACTTTATTTTATTGGACACTCCGCGTGAAAGAGTAAACCAAACTAATAAAGCCATATTAAGAAAAAAATATTTAGCTATACACACTATATTAAACTACAAATGTATGTTACTATAATAAAACCATCATTAACTATTACGATATTTAAACATTAGTATCTTCCACAAGGATCAATTTTAAAGCTGACACTTTAATATTTAGTTAATTGTTTATAGTTATAAACTTAATGTCAATTTCTGAATTTCCTTCAGTGCCAACAAGATATACGCGTGCATTTAGTGACACCTGTGGCAGAGGTTGTCGACCGCTGTTCCATCAGTGCATAGAAGACTACATACATCGCGTCGATATTTCATTATATTGTTACTTACGCCGCGGATTAAGCGAATAGAATCCCAGAGACTATGTGACCGTTCAAGGGTTATCTGTTAACGGATTAACTAAGTGCTTGCACTTAGACCAACGGATATCTGTTATCGGATTAACTAAGTGCTTGCACTTACTTCCAGGATTATATCTGGACTCTAAGTGCATTTAGGCTAAACAATGACCGTTATTAGTCCTTTCTCAGAATCGGTACGGGGAGACCCAATGTCGTGGAAATACATATCCGAATACGTGACTATACAACAGGTAAATAGATTAGACGTCCTGAGAGATCTACCCTTTATAAGGCGGTACGTAGGCGATATCATGTCATTCTGGACTGAGCACTGCCAGTGCGTGTATCTCCTTAATCATCAATAAATGCTGTGAAACGACTGTTGGCCTTTTACTTGGATCCTCCACCCACCCCTACGCAACAATATGTTAAAATACTACTATAATTGAAGACATTATATATTAATTCTCACTTATGATATGTGATGCCATCCGCCTTTTTATGTTTTCTTGAGTAATTGTAACACAATTTCACTGAACACGTTGGCATTTTCGAAAAATGTCAATCGACCTTCCTACTTAAAAGCTAACTAGCTACTGAGAGAGAGTGTGCATGATCTGTACTTTTTTTTGTGTGTGCGTGGTCCAACAGGGTGATCGGCTTAGAGCGTCAGGGCGTATCTATGGTATTCTATATCTATGTGTGTATCATATAAATAATAAAATATTCTAATGAATTACATAATGTGTTATTCTAGGTAGCTACAACTCAAAGGCCGACTACTTTGCGGCAAACAACACCTCAGTCGGGTACCACAACTACTGGTTTGTTTACAAGTCAATCTTATTGCTATTGTAGATATGGTGAGACTTAATTTTCACTTACAGATGTTTTTTTTTGTTTCAGTTGTGGCTCGTGCTGTTCGTCCTGCCAATATTCCGTCACCACAAAGGACACCACCGCCACAAAGTAATTTTATTTGTTATTTCAAAATAAATATGATATGATGTGGATAGCTTATTGTCTGTCTCCGATTTACATGTGTATTGTTTTACTATTACAGTTTTGCAAACTGTCACACCTGTGCGTACAACGACAAAAGTAGTTCCTATTGTACAACGTAATTTTCAATCTGCAAAGGTATTCACTATCCGTCTTTATTTCTTTCATTACTGTGTGTATTGTATGTGTATGTCATCTACTGATAAATTTGTTTCACTTTAAGGTTGTGGGGGTAGCGACATTGGGCGTCAGACCAACAATATCTCCACGAACAGGTTCATTTCAATTTTTATGCATTATCATTTTTCAGAATTGTTTACGTTCATAGTGAGTACATATTTGTATTGGTGAATGCTAACTTTTAATGATTTATCATTTGAACTGGTTTTAACCCTTTGCCCGCGGCAATAAATATAGCGAACAAGCCCTGTACACGGCGCGGCACCTTTTTCGCGAATTTGGCAATCGAGTTTTCGACCTTAAATACAGATTTTAATATTTACTCAAGTAACCAGATATGTTAATTAACATATAAAGTATTATTTTAAACGATAAAATACATAATATATCTCGTAGTTTTGGATTAATTGTCAAATAATCATTCTTCATAATTGTATGAAGACGTGACGTCACATAAACGAGGTTTCAGTATGGTTCCACAAAAAACTAATTTTTGACTGGTATATATTCATTTTAAGCAAATTGAATAGATGGCATTCAACTCTCAGTAATATATTCAACCAATTTTGAACCTTAAAACAGTTGAAATAGGCGCATATAAGCCTCAAAATCCCGTGCAAAGTTCAGAAATTCTATGGAAGACAGCCGCGCTACAGACCTGTCGCCCAAAGCTTCTATAGAAGACGGCCGCGGGCAAACGGTTAATGCGTTGATATGTGATGATGGTATTTGTAATGGTAATTATCGCATTTCCAAATTATTTTGTATGATTTTTCACTTCGTTGCATTGTGTAATATATTAATTATGAATTAAATATATTTTTAGTCACTTGGTAAGAAATTTGGAGGATTCATTTGTTTTATTTAATTTTAAACAATATTATCATTGTCATTGTTAATGTACAAGTTGTAACGATCAATCATATTATGTATATTGATCTGATTGATTGAGATGCAAACGATAAAATGTTTTAATACTGTTTGGTGTCTAAATACTTTTGCTATCAATAGATGTTTCAATATCATTATCTACATGTATATCCAGTCATTGTACGTAACGTTGATATGAATACGCATCGTAAGTTAACCCAAAATGTATGTATCATTTTTAGTTAGTGGCACGTATTATTATGAAGTGTCGAGTGGCTTGAGTAGTACAGCGGCACAGCAGAATTCAGGTCCTTCCACGATTGTACAATCGGTAGCTTTGACGACGTCCGCACACTCGTTACCCGCTAGCACCACACCTTCTATCACTACATCCAATACTTACAGTAGGTTTTCTTTTTATTTCTCTTCATACATACTTCATGTTACCAAACGTATGCTGTTTACGTGTATAATTGTCATTGTTGTGTATTAACTTGTAGCAACTGGAGGAAATGTAGATCACACGCGTGTAACGAACAGTCCCGTAGGTCCTCAGAGGCCGTCCATATTACGGAAGCGTGATAATGAGAGGTAAGTAGATTAAATACACAGGGGAGAGACCACAGTAGTTGACTCATTTGATTAAAGTTAAAAACTAGTGTTAGTGAGAGCAAATTCTGTGGTCTTTCCTTCTATGTTATAAATGTATGTATGTACATTTATTTGTATTGCATACATATTTTATTGTGTTATAGTAACTCTCCTGTGAAGTCTCAATGGGCTGTTGTGTCTTCCCCGCCGCCTTCACCGGGAGGATCTACAACTGTATCGGCAGCCTCTAGTCCAGAGTTAGACGATGAAGAACCGTCGCTTCCATCGGCACCCATTTCTCAACCTCAACCTAGTCTTCCAAGTTTCAATAATTGCTCTCCACGCAAGAAGCCACGAAAACAATTGTACGTTATTTTCAATAGCTTTTTATTATATACTAGTGTTTTTACCCGGCTTCGCTCGGTATTTGTAATATAAACCGCTTAAACATGGCCAATCTAATTTGTTTTTTTATTTGAATATTCATTTTTTTTATTATTATCAAATTGAACGTCACAGATTTTACGAACCAAACAAATACATATATATACAAAGTTTCTTTCGAAGTTATGTATTAGATGTTACAGCCGAAGTGTATTTTCAGTTGTAATATATTTCAACTGCCTTTTTTGGTCATTCATATTCGAATACAATTCAACTAGTAAATAATAGCTCTACAAGCGCAAATGTACTTTCAACAATGTGCGCCAGTTGTAATATAACAATTGAGTTTTGACAGTTCAGCAATGTTTTTACGAATGCTTTAGAATTCAATAATGCGTTAATGGGTCTACCTCACGGCAGCGTAAGTGAAAAGGTCGAAAAAGCAAATATCGGAAAGCAAAGATCTTAAGTCAAAATATAAAAAAATGGTGCATGATAAACGGTACTATGTATATATAATATATATCAGTGGCATGCGGTGAAATTATCTCTCTTTTTGTCATACAGCCTTGTTTAATGTGCGCGTGAAGGATACGGGAGGAAAAGCCTGTTCCTGTTGTATCCTGCTCGCGCAAATTAAGTGAGGATGTACGACGGGGGGAGAGAGACTTTTACCGCACGCCACTGATATATATACTAACCGTTTTTCATATGTATGCATGGTAAACGAACATTTTCGACTTTTTCACTGTCGACTTATATACGGTCACCCTGCGTTAATATAATATTGTATTAAATTTTATTTATTTAATTTAATATTTAATTGTTTAATATGAAAAAAAATATGACAAAACTACCTATCTACCTACATACAAAATTATAAACAACATAAAACACCAATAGAAAGATGTATTAATTATTTAATTAAATTAATTTTCAATAGATGGCGCTATATGCTTTGAGACTATTTTTTTAGAGGAAACATTGGTAGCAAACAGTATATATATAGAAGTTTTTTGTTGATCTGTTATTATATTCGTACGTTTTGTTGGCAGTGTTTTAACTGTGACGTACATATATCGCGTCGAAACGACTATTATAGTACAGCGAGCGTTATCGCACACAGACACACATAATACCGCTATTATATATATATATATATTTTTTTTTTCTACATGATTGTTACTATAGTGGCGAAAATCTATAATTTTAGGTTGAATATCGAATCTCGGGGTGCTCGTGGAGGTGATTGTGAATTTCCAGCTGAAGGGGGTCGCGCTCCGTCAGCTCCCTCACCACCTCCAGCTGCCGTTCCACCGCCAGCTCCTGCTCAGCCCGAAGCTGAGAAACCGCCTCGTCGTAAATTCAAAACCATCGGTCAGATACGAGTGTGTATGCAATTTAAAATAATTATAATGTTTCCTTCTGTATTTCAGGAGCTTTGCTGGGTGCCGGCTGGAAGTGTGGTTGGCGTGCCAATGCACTGCACTTCACCAGACCGACTGATGTGAGAAGACGCGAGGAGAGGCGTCCGTCTGTCGTCGAGCTCGCCGCCCAAAGACAAGTCATCCAGAAAGCAAATGGATGGAAAGTTCATCATTTAACGGCACAAATGGACGATTTGGTAATTATACATGACTGAAGGTGTGAGATTGAAAGAATCATACATTATAAAATGTTGTAATTTTTTTGTTTTTAGATAATATTAGAATCGGAAGCATTGAAACAAGCCACAGAAGCCCTTAGGGTTTTAGAATCGAGTCCTCAATCAGATTTGCATCAAATATGTGAACTGCTGAAGGTTATTATTCATTTTATTTTATTTTCAATTATATTTTTATTTATTTATCTATTTATGTATAATTTTATTATTTTTTTAGGGAAATATACAAAGAAGTAAAATTGTATGTGAAGGTGTTGCCGAGGCCCGCACTAACGTTATGCGCATATTCCAGCACAAGGGTCATGTTAGCGACATTCTTGCTCGTCAGGCAGACAAACGATGTTTTAAAAAGCACAGAAATCAATATTGAGACACTAGTGTGTCCACTATTGGATTTTTCGTGTAAATAATGTCAATAATAATATAACGTAAAAAAATAATGACTATGAACGAATGTTAGTGATATTATTTTACTCAACGTAATTGGAATAAATCATCCTGTGGATGGTGAGATTTCGTTCGATTTCGATATTCATAGTACTCAGTGATAGATGACGTGGAAGAATATATGTTTGTATATTTACATAATATACGTACAGTAAGCAGTATAATTCCGAATTCTCGTATATATGTAGGATGTGATCGCATATTATTGATTTTGAATCATAAGTTAAATATTTCTCTGAACACAAATGAAGTTTTAAATTGTTCGTTGTTGTTTTACATACACTGTATATGGTTTAGTTTCAATGAACTTTGGTTTTTGTGTCGGTGGCTATATCAATTGGTGCTGCTTCAGCTTTTGATGTATTTTTAGTCACACGATTAGTTCAATGCGTCCATCGATGAACATTTATAGTAATAATTCGACAAAATAAATATTTTACGTTTATTAAAAGTACTTGAACGCATGAATTTTTTATATTGTGATTTCGTTATACATCTTTTTCTGGTTGTTTTTTATGATGAGGGTGTTTATTGTATGTTCAGTGCCATTTTCATTACTGTTAATATTATATTCGTAATTGCCAGAGGTGTTTCTAATTCTCTATCCGAAGACTGTCATGAGGATCGTCGATGCGTACCATTTCTAATTATGTTATTATATCTCGTAATGTACATGCTCATATTACATTTAACACAAAAAACCCTTTAAATAATATGTATATCAATCTCTTTTTGTCTCATTTGAACTATTTTGCTGACATTTTATCATATTTTTTAGGATGAATTTACACTTAGTTTATATTGTCAACAAACTGTAATACGTGTTTTTATTTTTCAATTTGCTCCGATTTTCCTCTGGTAATTTTATACTTGTTGCTTTTTCATTTTCTAAAGGAAAATGTAATAAATACATTGAACCAACCTCTAGCACAAAATAATATAATTTATTCTCCTGTTCGGTCTTACAATGTCATCAACGATGTGCTTGACAGTCTTCAATCAAACTGTGATTAATGATATATCGTCGAATCGTAGCCAAGGGTTACTATGATAACTCCAATTGATTAGTTTATATTTTTTAATCGTGTGTGTACTTCGACTTGCATTTTAAATTATGGACCGATATATGAAATTGTGTTCAATTAACGTGTTTTTTAAATACCATTTGTGTATAAACCGACAAAGTATCTCGTTTATGTTTCTCAATACAAGATGCTGTTATGGGCTCGTAATTCAATTGAATTAAATCTAGTTATATGTACATATTTTTTCAATATAATTTAAATATTTATGAAAAATGGTCTTTATATTTGTTTGATGAATTCTAATTGTGATGTTAGTATACTTTTTGAAGTTGTTTTTTAATTTATTCAATTTCTTCTGATTAAAAATTCATTTTATACAGATTGTATAATAAAAATTGTATTCATTACACAATTTATTGTGTAAATGTGTGACCTTTCAAGTTGTTTATATTCGGAAAACAAAAAAATACATATTTTTCTATGAATGCATTGTTTGGTTTCATTATTAGTTATGATTTTTTAATTGTTTTTATTTAAGTGTATTCATTTTTTTTTTCAGAATATGGACGAGGAAGAGAAAGTACATGTTATATGCAAACGTTAATATTTATTTTACACTTTGTATGTATTTACGTATATAATATGAAAATCTCAGTTTAGAAGCCTAATTGCTTGTACAAAATAGGTACGTAGTCGTCGAATTTAGCCTGATAGAAGTTTCCGGCAATAGGATCTCCCAATGCATACTTGGCTGCCAATTTGGCAATTGAAAATCCTCCTCTGTTGTCAGCATTCCTATAAATTTAACGCATCCGATACATTATTATCTCAAAATAAATGCAATTGCATGTACGTATATGCATATGTATATGTTCGACTTACGTATTGGTCAAGCGTGGTTCGCCGAATTCAAGCTTCGATGGCTGTTTGTAAACGAGGAATACGTATCGGTGGAGACCAGTATCTGGTGGGGGTCCACTGCCGACATACTGAGACAAAGTTTCACCCTTCTCAACCGAGTTTCCGGGAATGTTTCCCACCAGCCAGTGATGCCATTCACGGTGCTGGGGCTCTTTGCGGCTCGGAGCATCGGGATCTGTTGTAATTTTATTTGATTACAAAGCAAATTCAGCTTATTCAAACCATCCTCTAATCTAAATAATTTGCTATTTTGTTTATGTACTTACCAGTCATGCACAAAGTATAGAGTGAATTAGGATCGGCACTCCATTGTACGCTCGGGACGTCTTTAACTTGGGTCGGAGTCAATTCATTGCCTTCGGATACTTCCACACCACTCGGATACTTTACCTGTGTATACATTACATAATTTTAATACATATAAAATGAACTTTCTGTTATATTATAGTAAGGTTTAGATTGTTTTGTGAGAATATTAATATTGATTAACTTACTTTTAGTAGTTCTTGGGGAGCGACCGCAATAACATCAGGGACAACCTGGTTAGTTTGGAAACTCTTGGCAACGGTAGACATTGCGCGGATTATGATGCCAGAACGCATAGCAAGTACACCTACGGAAATTATATACCACACGTTATGTTGAATGCAGTAATTATTGTCGACATTGAATAGCAGGAGTGTTATTTTATTTTCATTTATAAATTACTGAAGCTATGTAACTTTAACAATAGCCATCGTATTATGTTATTTTGTTTTAGGTATCAATCAGATGAGTTTGTCATACTTCATTGTTGATATTGTCAAATTATAATCATCAACTTGTGAATTTTGTTGATATTGTTTGAATACAGTTGGTTTTTTTTTATTTTTGTTTCTAGGGCATGTAGATACTAATGGTGAAAATATTTTGAGAAGTAAATATACATATGTATTACATAGAGTTTCCAAATACTCGACTTCATCAACTATCTGAGTATCGAATAGTAAAAATTGAAAATAGCCAAGTATCCCGGCTATATTCGACAAATTTTTTTTTTTTTTTAATGTGTTGAATACGAATCATTTGAAGGTCACTTACCACAAGAGTTCAAATGTCACTAATATAATTATTTATGAAATTTCAACGATGACTGTTCGAAAATGATGATTCACAATATGATTGTACTCTACTGAATATCGGAGTGAAATGACTTTGTTTTGTGGATGATAAGGAATGCCAAGTTAAAAAATAAAAGTAACGCGAATTAGAAAAGACTGCAAAATACCCAAATATCAACGTAAATTGCACTGTGCTGCATCGGAAAGTACAAACGAAACTACCCCTTATTCATTAACCGTTTGCCCGCGGCCGTCTTCAATGGAAGCTTTGAGCGACAAGTCTGTAGCTCTGCTGTCTTCTATAGAATTTCTGAACTTTGCACGGGATTTTGAGCCTTATATGCGCCTATTTCAACTGTTTTAAGGTTCAAAATTGGTTGAATATATTACTGAGAGTTGAATGCCATCTATTCAATTTGCTTAATACCAGTCAAAATTAGTTTTTTGTGGAACCATACTGAAACCTCGTTTATGTGACGTCACGTCTTCATACAATTATGAAGAATGATTATTTGACAATTAAGCCAAAACGATGAGATATATTATGTATTTTATTGTTTAAAATAATACTTTGTGTTAATTAACATATCTGGTTACTTGAGTAAATATTAAAATCTGTATTTAAGGTCTAAAACTCGATTGCCAAATTCGCGAAAAAGGTGCCGCGTACAGGGCTTTTTCGCTATATTTATTGCTGCGGGCAAAGAGTTAAGAATAAATGACATAGTTAATGATTCAGCTTAACTTACAAATTTAGTAACAGTATCGGATAAAAATATTGAAATGTGAAACAATTTCTTATCAGCTTCCAGCCTGCAAGGCGGCCAGGCCGCAACCCGAACCCAAACACTTGTGCGATAGTTAAGTCGAAGATAATTCTAAAGAATCTAGGTAAACGAAACATCAACTGCACCAGCATCTAGTTTCGTAAAATAATTCCAAAGTTTGAAAATATTTCATCATTATATTTTATTTTTGAGTATTATCTAAGCATTTGGCTGAAATATCCAGTTATCGAGTACCCTAAAAAAAGGCCGAGTATTAAGTACTCGAGTACTCGGATTAGAAACTCTAATATGTATTCGGATGTGTTGCTAATTAAGTAAATTAACAAATGGTACATAGTATTTAGTTAGTTTTTATACTGAAATACAACATGATTATCGTTAATATGATAGTGTAAATTCTACACCCACGTTTCTTCCGTTTTATCATAGTATATGCGTTCTAAAATATAAAATCGTATATATGCATGTGTGACTCGACTATTATTTACGTCAGCATTTTGACTATTACCTCTACAGTATTATTGTATTCAAGAGTGTATTGTTTTATCAATTATTACAAATAAAAGTTCCAGTGTTACATTTATAGTGCACGAAATGGTTGGAACAGTTTGTAGACTTGACGAATACAATCCATTTAATTTATAATGTAAACTTACCGGTTGTGAATGTGATGTTAATTACTAAACAACAACTTATCATACATAGATTGAGGGATTGTAATATATTATCGCATTACCCGAAAGGAGCAAAATGGAGCACAGTGTAAATCTCGCCATCTTGGCTATTTTAAAAGACTGACTTCCGAATAAAAAAACCCGTATTACTGGTCTGTAGCTTGCCTTGGACAGGTTTAATGATTGCGTAGAATATGTCTGTGTATTTATACGCTCGTTGTGAAATAACTTCCGTTGCCGAGTACCACACTCTTATTGTGTCAGTAAACGTTTAATGACGCAATGCCATGTTTTTCTTTGTGATTTATTATATAGCAGCAAATTGCATTACGATGCAACAATCAAAATTATAAAAATGACCCGGTAATATATGTAGGTAGGTACATATTACAATTTTGCAGTGTAAATGTAAGCGTATTTGCCGTTTTGAAATCATGTATCATTAGTTTCTTTGCGATGTAAAGTTTTATACAGCGTTTTGTATTTATGTTATCATCCTTTTACATATTTATTATACTAATTGGTAAACCCAGTGAATTTAATTTTGATCAAAAGCTTTCGAGAATTAATCCAGATCCATCTTTGTTTAAAATCTCCCTTAAAATACGGTCAAAACTGCGTGATAAAAAGTCGTAAAACAGTTTCTATTCTCTTGAATACATATAATGTAATTAATTTTATAAGATATGGTCAAATGTGTGAAAAATTGATTGTTATATTTACACTATAATAAACTTAGTGTGTTGCGTAACGTTATCATTTACATATATATGTTTGAGGAATTATATCCCATACTGGTGATATGGGGGCAAAGGTTAATTGCTGTTTTCTGGGATATATAAGGAAAAGGTAAGTATTTTACTATTTTAGATGCTAAATATACTAGTTGGAGCTGTAATGTGTATAATAAATTGGAAATTTAAGCAGTAAATTATGCAAAAAAGAACCAAGTTGAATAGCCGGCCGGCCAAGCTGGATGTCACGTGTGACGTATGTGTGAGTGTTGCCCGTCTGAATTTTTAGTTACTGGGGGGTTCGGTGATTATTGGTCAAAAGTCACTAAAATCTCCATAACGGAATATCTGGCAGCCGAAAAGTCCATCGTACTAACGAGAACTTGAGTGCCAAATATTGCGTATTCGCGATTTTCATGGCAAAAATTGTCTTTGACGACCGCAATGTGACTAATAATCCAATTACCATGTGAATTGGTAAACGGATTATTCCGCAAAAACCGATCTCGCGCAAGTCACTAAAACCTCGATCATGGAATACCTGGTACTCGAGCTCTCGTTAGTACAATATTTTTGTTGTAAGTTTTTGGGTTGCTTTGTTTGATTTGGGCGAGATCGCTTTTTGCGGAATAATCACCGAACTAGGTGGAATTTTCGATCGCCAGATATTCTGTGATAGAGATTTTAGTGATGTATGCGAGATTTTGATCTATTTATTGATTTTTGATTTATTTGTTTCTTGTTTCTTGATTTATTTGCACGCGAATTTCGGTAAAAGTGGTTCATCAGGATAATTTCGTGGATCCAAATGATAGTGAAATACGGTTCGGTGATTACTGGTCACAAATTACTCGTCACAAAGTCACTAAAATCTCTATAACGGAGCATCTGGCAGCCGAAAAGTCTATCATACTAACGATAACTATCATAGTAACGGGAACTTGAGTGCCAAATATTGTGTATTCGCGATTTTCATGGCAAAAATTGTCTTTGTGACCACCCCGATGTGACGAATAGTTCAATTACCGTGAAATACATACGCAAAATGTGGAAAATATGTGGATGCGGGTGAAAAGAAAGACGAAGCGTCAATTTGGCACAATGCGTGCCCGTTTTGATTCATATTTAGATGCATCTGTATTGAACCACAAACGAATGCGTGTATATTCCATTCGCAGCATGTGGAATATTTCCGTACGCTGCCCAACCGTCCGAAATTATATGTGAACCAGGCAGTATATGTCTTAGTATTTCATCAGGTAAAAGTCGAGTTAATTCAGGGCACGGCAATACTATTGGCATCGCGAAGAGTAGCCAATCACAGGATGGAGCGGGTCGACCAAGCCTCTCTTCCAACCTAGCGGTCTCCGCCCTGTCGAGGGTTTTCACTTTTAGCCACATTTAAGTTCATCCCAAAAAATATCACTGGGAGACTATACGAGTAAACTTACAGTAATAATATTTTGCATAAAATTCATCCAACTCACAAAAAATAAAACTGCGACGAAATGTTTGACCAACGCTGTTGTTATGATGCGTACGCACCAAGCCAACAAACGGCCCACAGGCCAACTTTTAAAACCAGTAGCGTACAAAATATCGAAATAAAAATTAAATTTAAAAATTGAAATTAAATATCAAAATTAAAACTATTATTATTATATTAAAATTAAATTCAAGTATCAAAATAAAATTATAATCATTATATTAAAATTAAAATAAAATATTGAAAGTTAAAACAGAACATGCACAATTTAAATAAATTTTCGAGATTGACCTTAAATTAGATCATCAACAATCACATACAGGTAATCCTCAACTAAAGAAGTTTTGACTTACGAAGATACGCACTAAGATCGAAAAAAAAATCAAAGAATTATTATTTTTACTTCCCCATAAAGCACAGCTACTGAGAATATATCATGTATTAGTATGGGTGATCCAACGATTTTTGCTAACCCGGGGTGTTGTCGGTCACATCAAACGGATCTTTTTATTCTTCAATTGTTTCTCTCGTCTAAATAAATCAAGTAATTAAATCATTTCAGAGGTAAAATTTATCGGATAATGTGTGATTATTAATTTTATTTCGACGAAAGAAAAAAAAACCCTTTGACAAATCACCGACAACCGACACCGCGTTTTTTTATGAATTGTTTTTTTTTATCGATCATCGACGTCGAAATACAGAAACATATTGTGACGACTTTAAAAAATTATATCAAGATATTTTTTCACTCGTACGCAGAGAAATTATAATATTTCTCTGGTTTTAAATGCGTATCGTCGCCATTCAAAACATTGTTGTAATTCAAAACATCAACAATGATCTAGTTTTAGCTCAATCTCGCTCTTTAGCTTAATTTTGATATTTAATTTCAATTTTTTAATTTAATTTTTATTTCAAAATTTTGTACGCTACTGGTTTTATCCTGCTGATTAAAAAAGTTGGCCCAAAATCGTCGTTGGTTTAGTCCGTAAGCACCATTAATCAAAACGCACCGCCCTCACATTTGTTACATTTAACCAACGTAAAGAACAGGCATTATAGTTCTTAAATAGTAAAATGAATAGGAATAAAATTTATTTTGTATTGCTTAAATCTATCACATATCGGATTATGAATATACATAAATGAGTAAATTATCACATTTCTACGCACTGTTATTGAATAAATAATAGTGCGTGGTGGCGAAAAGGCAATGACGCGTGCGATAGCCATCGCTGGGCCGCATTGGCGAATAGTGGATGGCGAATGGCGAATGGCGAGTGGTGGCGTTGAGCGGTGAGTGGCGACTATTCGGTGACGAGTGCTGGTTGGCGATCGACGATTGGCATCTGGCGTCGAGCATCGAGCATCGAGCATCGAGCATCGAGGATAGCGGTAGAGAAACAGAGAGTAATCGAAGAGCGCGAGGATGGCGGTGTTGGCAGCCGCGCAGCTCCTCGACGAGCTGATGGGCCGCAACCGGAACACCAACCCCAACGAGAAGACGCAGAAGCTCAATTGGGAGGATCCGCAGGTGAGTTCCACCACCACCTACACCAACACCAACACCAACACGTTCCCTTCATGTCATCGCGCGTTTGGGAAACGTGTCCACTTCCGATCTGTCAAATTCCCCATTTTGCGATCTTAGCGCTATTTTATACGACCATTTATCGATCACCGTCTTTCATCTAACATACATTCGTATTTATCAATGCCGTGGAAATCCGATTTATTTTCACGTACATTTTCGATTCATGTATATCACTCGATATTAATTAAATGTAGATATTTTTCAAAAATAAACAAAAGAGTAGCATTCATTTTTTCATATAAATTTGTATCAATATGGATTTAACAAAATAACCTACAAAAAATAATTGGAAACATGTGAAAAAAAAAGCTATACGAAAGAAAAATTTCTCAACATATTGAAAGAATGATTATACATATAGTGTGTTTAGATAGAGAAAATATAATATGTGCTTATTTTTAGCCAAATTGACTATGTTTATTTGTTTGATCAATATTTCCTAATCTATCTATATATGTTCTAAAACCAAAATTAATTTTTTCCAGTATTGTAAATACTACATGGTGAAGTTTTGTCCACACGATTTGTTCGTGAATACGAGAGCCGATCTGGGTAGTTGTCCGAGGATTCACGACGATGAAGTAAAGCAATTATATATGAAGGCTGAAATCAGTTACAAAAAGACCTACTATCAGGACGAGTTTCTGAGGTTTTGTCAAAATATGATCGGCGACGTTGAAAGTAATGTTTCAATTTAATTTGTTGATTAGATTTTATTTAAGTTTATTATTCTATCATTGATTTTGTTGTATAGGAAAAATTCAAAAGGGAAAGCAACGTCTGGAACTAATGAATACCAAGTCTGAAAGCGGCGTTATATCGGGGCCTCAATCTGAACGAAATCAAGAACAGATCAAACTTCTCACTGAAAAAATCGCAAAGTTGGTCGAGGAAGCAGAGCAAGCCGGAATTCGAGGTGACGTTGATCAAGCGCAAGGCTTGATGAAGCTGTGCGATCAGTTAAAAGACGAGAAAGAACAATTGCAGAAACAGAATGAGAATAGGTATATATTTAAAAAATATGTCTGTATATTGCTTTATTGTTTGCAGGATATTAATTTTTGCTTTAATTTTTATTTCAGTCATTGGACAGTTACAGCAGAATTAGCCGCTGCCCAAGAAAAGCAAATGGAAGTTTGCACCGTGTGTGGTGCTTTCCTCATTGTCGGAGACGCTCAGCAACGGATTGACGATCACTTGATGGGAAAACAACATGTTGGGTTAGTAAATTGTACTTTTTTTTTTCATACAATTAAATTAAATTGATTGGATTGTTTTATAAGTTGTTTAAATGGTTTTTTTTTTTTTAGGTATCTTCGATTGAGGGAGGCATTCGATGAAATAACAGAGGAAAGAGAAAAACATAGGATAGAGAAAGAAAAACGCCGTAATGAAGAGAGGGATAGAGCCAGAGGCGCGTATGGAAAGGATAGGGAACGTGATAGGGATCGGGATAGGGATCGTGACCGGGAACGCGATCGAGACAGGGATCGTAGAAGCAGTCGTAGCGACAAGGACCGTAGCGACGTAGGTCGCAATGAAAAGGATAGAGGCGAAAAGGAACCTCGTGAGAAAGAACCTCGAGAGAAAGAACCTCGAGAGAAAGAACCTCGAGAGAAAGAACCTCGTGAGAAAGAACCTCGGGAAAAGGAACCTCGCGAAAGAGAGCGCAATGATAAAGATCGGGGGGACAAAGACCGCGGTGACAGAGATCATGCCGAAAGAGACAAAGAACGGGAACGAGATCGAGGTGAACGAGAGAAAGACAAGGACAGAAACAATCGAAGCCATAGGTATGTCGGATATAAAATAAAAGAGCGACTTATCTTATCGAGATGGAACTTTTTACTTAAAATTTTTTATTTCCAACAATTTAGACCCAGTCGAGATGAAAAACGGAGTAGCAGGTCCCGCGAAAGTCGCGACACGGAAAAAAAGCATCGGAACGATCGAGACAAAGGTAGGACGGTATTGATGTTGTATATAATTTGCGTATATTTTTTTGTTGTGAATATTTTGTCTGATTAAGTTTGATTGGATTGATTGAAGCCGGAGGTGGACGCGAGAGGTCGAGAGACCGCGAGGGACGTCGGAGACGTAGTCGCTCGCGCGGCCGCTAATCTCTTCACGGGGGCGCCTTCAGTTTTCGCCGTCACTAAGGAGCCCTGTGAGGTATCACACAATAAAATATCTTGTTCAGGTAAGTGTCAACATCGCTCCGAATTTCCTTTTGAACAGGGCAATTCACAACGACCAAAACTTGTAGTCCTAAGTGTGTGTGTGGTGTAACACCGTATATGTACTGTCGACGTCCGCTCTCTCTCTCTCTCTCACGAAGATATGCTTAGACGTGTAATAGGAATTTGGCAGACGGCGCAATGAGAGGTTGATCTGACCGTGTGCAGGCTTTATCGTGTACAGATTTTGGTTTTGAAAGAGAGAAATTTAAAACGTTTTTTTCCTTTAGGGTGTAACACACTTGCAGGTTAGTGATACTATATCCATCAATAAAATTATATGCCTGTCATGTATAGGAGATATTTATTGTATGTTTTTTTAGAATATTGAAATGATTACCGACCCCCCGCCCCGCCCCCCGCCTCGCCCCTTTTCTTTCAAAAAGTATTAATTTTATTCATTAATTACGGGCGAGTGTTGAATACATTTTTGAATGTGTCTGTCTGTCTATTCAATCTTTACAGTAAGAGCATTGCAATCGATTGAACGTGCATTACAATGTTTTTACGGTTTCTTTTCTATATTAGAAGCGGAATTGTTGGGAAAGCACGGTGAATTATTGTTTTCTGTTTATGTTTGAAGATGTAATTTAAAAATTTATCTCTTGTTTTTATTTTTTTTCTAAATATTTATAATGGTTTTATCAGTCGTGTGTGATAGCATCCGAAATTAGTTTATATATTTGCCAGTTTGTTGCTGTCATATAATCTGTACGCACTTCAGGAACATAATGTGTTGAACTTCAATGGTTTATTGTGTGGTGCTGCTTATCCTGCTTCACTTTTTTGACATGATTTTGAGGTATTTATTTCATTCAAGGAAATATAAGATTAAAACTGCGAAATGTGTTCTATTTTTCTTTTTTTCTGTTTTTTTTTTTATTTTTATTTGTTTCCTCTTTGGACCTTTTTGGACAGCCGCCTGCGAAGCCGCTCACATATTTATCGGAGGCTGTATATATGTTTTTTTTTTAAATTGTTATTAAATTTTTTTATATAGAATAATTGATACGTCAAGTAAAATTTTATATGCATATATATTTAAATTGACATTGCCTCATGAGAACACAAATGAATATTTTTAAACTCGAGGCTGTGGTCAATTATGACGTCTGGTTGATGATTTTATATTATTATTATTGTTAAATGTACGATTGTCTTGAATTTTATTTATTTTTTAATGCTGATCTGGCGACCTTTGGTGTGGCAATTATTGACTATACCTGTTGTTTGGTGGACCTTTGCAGTTGACATAATCCAGGTGAGCCTACCTTGATTAACCCTCATCCCAGTTCGTTGGCGATCATCGCGAGGGAGACGAGTCCGACGCTGGCTGCTTTTGAGGTATACTATAATATATAGAAGATTTGTTCATTGGAAAAAAAAACGGCAAATTCACGACCGCAACGCAGCACTCGCCGCTCGTCTGGCTAAATCTACAACCAACCACTACCCTCAGCGGATTATCAAAGGTGATCGCTTGATGAAAATAAAATTACATTGTGTGTAATCTTTCAGTGTTATCGACTTTTCCTTTGTTTTTTTATTTTTTGGGAAAAATTATTACGTTCATTCGTCAACTCCTCGTATGACTTCCTTTCTCGTAAGTCTTATATTCGTTAAGTGTGTATTGAAGCAATATTTTCTGTCATAAGCGCTTTTTTAGGTAAATTAGAATTAGTGTTTTACGATGATTGTGGTGACGATGGGCGTTATAGTTTTTCTTTATTTTTTATTAATATTAATATGAGGGGGGCCACTAAAATATCATTTTAGTTTTTTTTCTTTATAATTCGATGTTTCATGTTATTCAAATATGTTGAAAAGACATGGAGCATTTTTTTTTTTGTCAGTTTTGTGTTCAAATTAGACTCGTTTTAATTCCTTTAGATTATAAGGATTTTACCAAATGTAATTTTTTTCAACGAAAGATATTTAATTGTAAATAATAATAAAAAGATACTCCATGTCCATCTTAAAATTAGTGTCAATTTTTTTTTGTAGTTATATTCAGTTTTTTTACAAAATAAATACTGTGTGGAAGTAAAAATCTTCATGTAAAGGTATTTATGTGATTAAATATTTTTATTTTGTTGACAAAAATCAATTGTGATGTTGATTAAGTGTCTAAATTGTAAAATTGAGCTAACTAGTGAAACATAAAAAAAAAAAAAATGCATTTCTTGAAATTTCATTTGTCCCAAATTGTGGAATGATTTAACATGCACTTTCGTATTCATCCCAATTTTTGTTGATTTCATTATTGGACATTTTATTGTGAAACCTAGCCATAATATCTATCCATTTATTCCAATTTTTCTAACTGTAAGTAAAATGTAGAAAAATTTAAAATGATAAATAAATATGTTCGATCTAATCCACGTCTTTTTTTTCATAATATTTTTTATTTAATATATATATGTCATCATCAACCAATCTAGTGTTATTCTTAACATTACTGAATAATAATAGACATTGTCTGTACTGGTTTTAAGACTTACATTTTCAGAAGTCAATAAGAACAAAATTTATATACATACATATTAGTATTATAAATAAACATTGTGATATTATGATAGCAAAGCAATGTTACAATTTCACAGAATATACAAGTATATAAATTTATATGTATATATATATATATATATATATATATATATATATATATATATATATATATATATATATATATATATATATATATGTATATATATATATATATATATATATATATATATATATATATATATATATATATATATATATATATATATATATATATATATATATATATATATATATATATATATATATATATATATATATATATATATATATATATATATATATATATATATATATATATATATATATATATATATATATATATATATATATATATATATATATATATATATATATATATATGTATATGTATATATATATATATATATATATATATATATATATATATATATATATATATATATATATATATATATATATATATATATATATATATATATATATATATATATATATACATATATATATACATATATATGTTAAGGTGAATGTGATGAATTGATTATTATTGATAATAACCGGTTAATGTGAGATTAATCAGGTTGGGAAGGGATAAGTTGGTTTAGGTTATATTTATTAATAATAACGGGATTTATTACATTGACCGTAACATTTATATATTATACATATGTGTATCAAGTTTTATACATGAAGGTATGAAGAAACAATTTAATAGGCCATAAATATAATAATAAATTTAACAGCAGTGTTTGGAGCTACATAAGTTCAATCTGAGATTTATTAAACACGATAGTAATAATCTGGGGGAGGGATTATTGTTAAAAAGTGAAGTTAATCTATACAACAAAATATTATGTACTCTTCTAATCTTTACAAGTATATAATTTTTATTTAGAGAATAAAGTTTTTTTTTTTTTCAAAAGGAAAGGCACAGATTGGGAATATTTTACATGAGAGGATGAATTATTAAAACTAGTTATTGACACTTTTTATTCATGCAAGTCTTAAATCTTTTTTAACCAGTTGTGTGAAATCAAACGTCGTTTCAAATCGAATCGAAAGAAAGTCTTTAATTCCCTAAAAGCATATTGTCTCTTTCGCAGCATTCATTTTTACATAATTTCAAATATAACATTTTATTTCATTTATTATTAATTTTTTATGAAAGTGTAGAGTAAAATGGCACAGGAGATAAGAGTAATAAAATAGTTTTTTTTTAAAGTAACTAAGTTATTACACAATTTTTAACATACATTTTTATCATATCACAGATTTACAAGAATATAATTTTCCAGATATCCAAAAATATACGAAGAGAGAATACTAAACTGATTTATTTTACATCACCGGTGGTCATCTATCAATTTTCATCAGTTCTATATTAAAATCAAAATTTAAATACATTGAAAGTTATAGTACATGATTCTATATATGTATGTATGTATGTACGTATGACTGGCATTTTACCAAAATTAGTTTTTGTTTTCAAAGGTAGTCGAAGAAGGCGACTTTTATAGAGATTGTCATTCAATTTTGCTCCCTACAAGATGGGTTATAAAGTATTTTATAAACAAATTAAATATTGAATTAGTTCAAATACATTTCTAACAATATTTAAACTTTCAAATCCTCGCAAGTTATAAGTTATTAATCAAATAAAACCAATGCTTTAATCAAATCTTGGTCTTGGCTATCGGCGTTCGTATAAAATAAATATATTCTGTGAATGTTTGTATGTGTGTGTGTACATTTTTTAAAAACAATTTTATGTGTTATAGCAATGTATTGAATAAAAAAAACAATATATATATAGGAAGAATCAAATAATATAAGGCGTCAACTTCGATGATTAGAAACCTAATTACAGTCGAGAGAAAGACTCACAGCCAATTTATATAATTAAAAAGAATTTATGTAATCGCTGAGGTATTGAAAGGGGATTTTCATCTGAATTGAAAATAAATTTTGACAGCCTAACCATCGTTGACTTGGGAGGTCATAGAACTGCCCACGCCGCTTGGTGAGAATGATTCTGCTATCAACACAACACAAGATAAGTTAAGGGAGAATATACTGTGGGAGATCCTATGACCTCCCAAGCCCTTTCTTGACCGGGAACCTTTTGGAAACAACTGATGTAAATTCAAATAGATGTATGTATGTACTGAGAATATGAGAACAATGAAATGAAATTGAAACAATATTTCCCGTTAGTAGATATATTCCTAGTATATTAATATTCCACTTACCGTCGCATATACACAAATAAAATACAAAAGTAATATGAAAAATTTGGAAAATTATCAATTCCATTCTGACATTTTATTTTTTTTATGATATTTTCAACAATCTAAAAGTGGAAGAAGCTATTATTAATCAATTGCCCTAAAACTTTTTGATTGATTAAATAATGTTTCATTTACGTTTCCCCAAACTGTGTCATATAGATTTTAAAAATGCATAAATAAGGTAATAGGAAAGACAATGTGAAAAACTTTGGCTTTTATTGAAAAACCTCTTCCCAGTTCCAGAAATACGTCTGAACCCCAAAGATTGAAAAGAGTTTGGGAAACGTTTTGTTATACGACGGAACATCTTTTGAAAATCTAAAACAGTTTTTGTAACAGACGAAAAGAAACAGTAGTAATATTTATAACTGTATTACAAAAATAAATCTCAAAATTGTAAAATATACATACATACATATACCATTTATTTAATACAAACAACACGCTCACATACATACAAACGTTACACAAAGACCTGTATGTATGCGTATATGTAATAGAATAAATATTTATATATGTATATATAATATATATGCATATACTTAATTAATTATCGTATTGATTATATTGCTTATATAACAGTTTATTTTTCAATATTTTAATAACATTTTTTTTTGTTCCTAATAGGTTGAAGTCTTTTTAAGTTTAATCTTCATTTGTTTTATTTTATATATATATTTTTTGAACTAACAACAAACTAAAAATTCAAATACATTTATACACATTCATTTAACCGTATTATTTTATGTAATAGTATATATGTATGTATATGTATGTGTGGATTTGTTAATTTTCTCTCAAGATATAATTACTCTCACTTAGTGTTCTCAAATAAGCACTTTCGAATGTTTCACAAAATTTTTTTTATATCAAAATTATAATTCTTACGAAAGAAATTGCACCATGATTCATTTTTTTATACTTATGTACAACACGGCAGTTTGTATCACTTTTGTTTTCGTTTAATTGTGCGTAGCTCAATGTCTCACATTTGTGAATTAACAACAACGAGGCCGACTGTTATTGTATTATTATAACATTTAATGATATATCAGGGGAATTGTCGACATTAATAATAATAATAATCCTTTTCGTCAAACAAACATCAATACCGCTATGTTCTAAACAAAATTCTAATGAGGCATTTGAACCGGCAAACTTGTTATTCCATACTAAGAAACTGTTAAGAGTGTAATGGACTAAAACTATATATTACTACAATATTCTATGTATATATAGTGCAATAGGGCTAGTCTATCCATCCCTTATAGATTTTTAGCATATACAATGTTTGCCAATTTAAACATCCCTTACGCCAAACTGGAAACAGTACGTTCTATGAACATTTTTCATTGATAATATTCCAAATTTAAACTTAAAGCTCATATAAAATCGAGCTTCAGCTTTGAACTTTGAATATTATACTAATATATAAATACACCGTTGCTATGATCTAAACAAAATCCTAAGTAAAACTGGAAACGTAGTACTTTCTAGGAATACTATTTAATCTAAACATTTTGTATCGTACGAATCGAAACGAATTTTTTTATCGCGTCGCAGTCGGCCTGTATCGGACTAAGACGGGCTCGGTTCGCCCTTTCGTTCGGCTCCAGCTCCGTCTTTATCTTCGCAAACTACTATCAAACAGTCCAGATCGTCTCCGTCGTTGATGCTGTTCGTTTTGTCGACGATAGCTGTCGAAGTGCTGTTGTTCGTATTGCCTTGCTCTTCACTCGTTTCCTCGTAAGACTCGGAACTGCGTTGACCAAGAAGAAACTCACCGGATTCACCACTGGTGCTGAAGTTAGCCGAGGACATCCTGTCGGCGCTCAAATGCCTGTCGTTCTTCAACCTTGAAGGTTCTTCGTTCTTCGGCGACTGGCAACTTTCAATCAAGACTTGCGTGGTACTATGCGGCATCGAAGCAAACAAGTTATCCGGTTTCATCATATCTATCTTGCGCCTTTCAGCTATAACTTTCCTTATACTTTCCTCTTCTGTCATTTCCGGGTTGCTGAATTCACTCTCGGTCACGGCTACAATACTCGGAGTGGAAATTTGAGATATGGAGCAGTTATCCTTCAAGCTGATGGTTGATGGTGATGTCTCTGTTGATGATTGGATTTGAATATCCGTCGTATTTTGCATTGAAGATTTGTTCAATTGTGCTGGTTTATACTCCATAGGCATGTCTACTCGTAAAAACGATGAATTAGTCTTGGCTTGAGGATCGAATGAAGTTGTCGGTAGTAATAAACTTGACTCTTCCAAGCCGTCATCAACGGCAGTTTGTTTAAACAGATGTTTAGTACTGCCATACATTTTATGAGCTGGTCTGCCACTCTTAGGCACGTTTAAAAAGCTAGTCGTCGGTGGTGCGATGATTTTGACTTCATTTTCCTGTTCGGGCTTAAGCAGACAAGTATTTTCACACGTCGAGCTTCCGTTCTTATACTTTCTTTTGTACAATGAACCGTCTCGTTTAATTGAAGTAGGCGCTTCGTTTACTTCACTTTGAACTTTAATTTGTTGTAAATCTTTTTCTACTTCGGGTATTACGCATATCCTTTCGCCACACTTTTCATCGTCCTCGTCGATATAGCATGGCTCTTCTTCATACAGTACATGAGTAGCCGAATTGTTCTTATCGGGCATCGTCTCCGATGTGACCGAGTCCATTCGTTTCCTCAATCGTCTATTGTACGATTCTGTCGAGGATTCCCTTGTAAGATGGCTTCTCCGATTATGATACGATTCTGTGGAGGAATCGCGCGTCAGCAAACGTTTGATCTGGTACGAGTCCATCGAATGGTCTCTGGAGAGTCGTCGCCTGCTGTGATACGATTCTGTTGAGGTTTCGTGCGATAGGAATCCTCTCGGATGGTCAAGAGATCGTGCAATCAGAGCTGCTGTAAGCCGGGGAGCGTGTAGTGTTTGTCGACGTGTTCCGTGGTATTGTATGCGTCGCAGTGCATTGCGTGAAGTGAGCGGACTTCCACCATACAGTTGAAGGGAATTTCGTCCGCTGGGTGCTGAATAGATGAAGTCAGAGGGAAGAGAATTTACCTGAAATCATAAATATAAATATTAATTAATTATACAGGTCTATCAATATCATAATATGTATTCATTATTCAATAAATTTTCACCGGTTGAGTAAGTGAAATTATATTTATACTAATAATCAAAAAATATAACATCATTGGAAATACAGTTTGATCTTATGGGTCTACCTCGTTCCACCAACTTGCTATATCTCAGGACTCGTTTTCCCAACATTTTAGATGTATTTCGTTGTTGAGTTTGTACATACATACACAAAACACATATACGAAAATGTTTAACATAACCATTAAAAAAATATAGTAAGAATTTATTTTTAAACGTTTTTTTTAATATTTTAAAGGTGTGTTAAAAACTTAAAAATCTATGAATGATCACAATATGTCACGTACATTAAATACATATATTACATACATGTATACAAAAAACATTTTTGTTTACAATATACATACTCCTGTTCAAACAGACGAAAAGTTGAGAAAACGAGTCTCGAGATATTGCAAGTAGATATTGGTAGAGCGAAGCGCACCGATAACATACATACATACATATGGAATTTAATTTTCTAGCTTAGAATGTATGAATGATTAGGTTGGCATGTTTCATTTGAAGAATGGTTAAGTTTTCATCTTGTAACATGTAATGCGGCGAATCATTAGTTTGTTGTGGCGCTCCATTAAATAAGCAATGCTGTAAACTGTTCAACGAGTCTCATTTTACCCTACCACGTGTTATGTTAACGACAATTGATGAAACTTTCTTTTAATTTTCGTTAAATAAACTCTCCGTATCTATACTTGCCTCGTTGGCTCGGTACTAATCATAGTAATCATTCCAGATACATTTTCCAATATCTCTACTATGTTACGACTTATCTCAACTTTTAATTCAATATTTATTAAATGCAAATTAATTATTTTAAATAGAATTATTAATTTTCAAGGTTTTGGTTTCATTACATAGCATGTAGCTGTAATAAACATAAAATTATTAATCTTATTTAAATTGATGAAAAATTATATTCAAATATAAAAACGAAGAGTTCGTTTAACGAGAATTGGTGAAACCAGGCCCATCGCTCCTGAAAACTTGAACCTACATGCATATAGTGTATACTCACTTTCTTCAAAGGTACGATCGGTCTATTCACAGCGGCATCCATTTCAAGAGCGAGACAAAGTGCTTGATCCTCTTGATCATCTTGTTCTCTTTCCATTTCCCTCTCAAGTTCTACTTCCATATCCATCTCATCCTCCATCTGCTTGTGCGACTCTTCCAAATGTTTCATAAGCACCTTTAAAATGACAAATCACATGTTAAATAACAACTCTTCATACATATATAAACATATAGAATAGATACTGTACGTACTGCTACGACAACATTGACTAAAACAAACTGTGCCATTAAAACAAATATAACAAAAAATATCGGTGCAATCACAGTGGACACACAACAGTTTTTGACGCAGTCTACGGTTGAGTCACATTCTTCGCGAAGTGTGTCCTTCATGATGCCGTTCCAATTGTCTCCGGTGGCCACGCGGAACAGTGTCAAAAAAGCCATGCCGAAATTTGCAAAGTGAGCGTGCTCTCCCAAGCCTAAAAAACGGCATCAATAAAACAAAAAAATTTTATACAATTTCAACTAACACATTTCAAAATAGCGTCCCCAACGGTTTTTGAACTATCGTCTAGTTTTAAAAGTTTTAAACGTAAAACGTTCTGAAATGTGTCGGCCGATCTGGTGTCATCTTATGTTTAAAACACATAATTCAAATCAAATACCTTGACAGGGCACTTCATCAGAGCATTCCAAACGTCCAAACAATTCCACACCGAGAGCGGCAAAGATGAAAAACAATAGAAAAAACAACAATCCCAAATTTCCAACTTGAGGCAAAGCTTGCATAACAGTGTCGAGTAGAGCTCGTATGCCTTTGGCCATTTTCAACAACTTCAATACTCTAGCTATACGTAACACTCTCATAACCCGCATGATTGTTGGATTTATCGGTATTATATTTGTTTGCAACTCTTCAAGGACTATTCCGACTATTGACAACTTCACGATGATAACGTCTAGCTGATTCCATTTGTCTTTTAGGTAAATTTTGAATCCTAGAGCGACCAGTTTCATGATAGCTTCTAAGATGAAGACGGCTGTGAAGAAGTAATTGAATATTTTCAAAGCGTATTCTAAAGCTGCCGGCATTCTGTAGTATTCTATAGCCATTGTGACTACGTTCAATCCAATGACTCCAGCAATCGCCAAGTCAAAATATTTGGAAGTCACTACGTTGTGGACGAAAAGTCTCCCTTGGGAGTAGTTGGAGTAGTACGGTGGTTCATGCATTTCTGGAACATATAGAACACATTTTAGTATTTGTATTGAAGTTAAGCTCGGTTTATTTGGTAAGATATGAAAACGATCGAATAAAATTTTTACAAAAATATTGTAATATACTGTCAATGTTCGTGTTCGGAATCGTTTTTCAGTCACACAATGTAATTTTTGATATACATATATAGTATATACAT
Organism: Arctopsyche grandis; assembly: GCF_051622035.1. NCBI lineage: Eukaryota > Metazoa > Arthropoda > Insecta > Trichoptera > Hydropsychidae > Arctopsyche > Arctopsyche grandis. The sequence goes on from NC_135367.1 coordinate 13,836,314, forward strand.
ACATATGTATATATTATATACTAAATTATATTTTCGATATCAAAATATGTATGTATATACTCAAAACCTTTGTTTTGTTAGATTGGAAAATACAAATGAACATATTCGTTATTGAATGGTTTAAAAACACAATATTTAAACTAACTTCTTCTCTTCTTTTCCATTTGTAAAGCTCGTTTTGCAGCTCGTCTAACTCTTTCCTCTTTCTCTTGTTCCTCTCTACATCTATGAAAATTTTCAACGACCACTCCAACGAACATGTTCAACACAAAAAATCCAACCAACAGAATAAATGCTATGAAATATAACAAACGCCACTCCGAATAGTTGACTATCGGCTGAAAATGATAATAAGTTTTGTATTAAAATACACAAATTACATTAAAATTTTCGAAATAATATATATTACCTGTTGATCCACTCCCACAGCATCCAAACCTGTATACATAATGTTAACCCAACCGTCACGCGAGCTCAAAACAAACAGAGACATAAGAGCTTTGCCAAGGTCGTCAAAGTTGTATTTCCTATTTATCCAAACGTTACTTTCATTTGCTAAACAGTCTGTTTTATTTTTAACACCCTTAATATTTTCTCCTTCGCAATAGAAAAAAGCCCCTTTGAACAACTGAAAATAATAATTACAATCAAAATTTTTATATAAAACAAACATTACAAGTAAAAACAAATCTAATACCTGAACTCCAAGTATGCCAAAGATGATGAAAAATGTACAACATATAAGCACAATATTTCCAATGGGACGGAGTGAAGACAGCAAAGTTTGTACTACTAGTTTTAAGCCTGGAGCTCTATTTATAACTCTAAGAGGTCGTAAAGATCTTAATAACCTAAACACCTGTAATGTAAATTGATGTTATAAAACCAAATGTCATATTTTTTTGTAGTAATAAACTAACACATACCCTTAAAATTCCAAATATTCTCGGACTAGATTCCGATAGCAACGACATGAGTAAATCTATAATTGAAATTATCACTAGAGACCCATCCATTATGTTCCAACCAGATGTGAAATACGCATCGGGACCATAAAACATTCCTGTCGCCACTACCTATAATTTGTTTTAAAAATTAGTAATATTGAAATTGAAAAAATATAAGTAGTATAAAAATGGTAAAATACCTTAACAAACATTTCCAAAGCAAATACTCCAGTAAACACATAATTTGCTGTCGCTAAAAAAGCTCTTTCGGTACTCGTCGGAGGTATGTTCGGTCTTTCCATAGCAAGTGTTATGCAGTTTAGTGCAATAAATAATAGAATGACATTGTCGAACCATTTCCTTTCCACTATCCAACAACATAGTTTGCGAAATCTGAAATAATCATGATATTTACATTTAGATATATATACATAATAGATCTATCATATTGAGGAATAATTTTGGCAGAATCTAACCTATTACTTTCAGGAAACAAATACAACGAGAATTCTTCTCTTTCTTTCAAGCACCCTTTGGGTTCTAATATTCGGAATATTTTTATTAATTTAGTATTACCGACATCAGCGTTCGGTTTAATATGAACTAACGTGCCGTGATTATTTGTCGAAGAATTGATATCGTCTCTTATTTGCTTGATGCTCGGCAGGGGACTTGAACTATTATTCTCTTGTTTGTCGAACGGGGCTAGATTCGATATTATTATATTGGAAGATTTGGGATTTGAAACTATGTGAATTTGAGGTTGGCTCTGCAACGATTGCACTTTTGTCTCGTTGAAGTGTTTATCATTGTTGTGATCAATAGTTGATGTTTGGTAACCTGCCATAAAAGAATATCATTCAAATTATAAACATCACAGAAGTCTTATAAAAATAATGTCCAGTTGTTATATTATGAACCTGCTAATAAATCAGGTGTTAGCGATAGCCTGTGATGAGCAATTCTCTTCGATATGTTGTGTTGGTTGATGTATTGTAGGTTTGTTGGAATGTTTGATTTTATCATGGTCGACTGTGGTTGGGTCGTCGTTTGCCCACTCCACGAAATCTGCACGTTTTAGATTTATTAGGAAGATATTTTTTGATATTATAATATTGTATATTGATTATGTACCTGTGGAGTTGTTGTGCATATTGAAGTTTTGATTTTGACTGAATTTTGTGGGGAAACTCCTTTGAAGCTGTTTTGTGGAGACAGTCCTTTGGCCGACCTATTATTCGGAGCGTCTCCGTGGGTGTTGTTCTGTATTCTGTTTGTAGATTGTAAAAGTGAGTCGTTTTTACGTAGATTTGATTGCAATGTTCCTGTGCCTGGAAAGTCAATTAGTTTGGGTTTAATATAAGTAATACAACAATTTATTACATTATATAAATATACATATATGAGACTTGTTTTAAAACACATATATAAAACCGAAACGGCGCCTGTAATTGGTTTCTGATTGGCTGGATTAGTCAAAGACGTCTGTGATTGGTCGGTAGTTTCAGCAATGAAATCAGATAAATTTGCAAACTCTGGTAGGAAACGATTGCCCTGATGTTACATATATTCAAGGTCTTGCCAGCAGCACCGCTGGGGTTCGAACCCGTGACCCCCCCAGTTGTTAGCATTATAAGTTAACCACTGAGCCATGTTACTGGTTGTCATTTATAAATATAACTAGTGGTTTTAGCCGAGTTCGCTCGGTATTTGTAATATAAACAGCTTAAACATGACTAAGCTGATAGTAAGCATTCACTTTTTTTTTTATTAAATTAAAAAAAATAAATTCAACGATATATCAATATCATCGTCATAGAAATTTTGATTTGTTTTCGATGTTTTTTCGACCCAAAGCTTACATACTTACATACAAAGTCTCTTTCGAAATTATATATTAAATAGATGGGTACTTACTGTTTGAGTGGTCTCTGCCATTGTTGAGAATGATGACAGCGTCTGAATCTGAACCGCTTCTGTTCTTCGTAGTGGAGTTTTTCTTCCGTAAACTAGGCCTAGTTAGCTTCCAACTGTATCCTCTCTGTATTTTACATTTACTATCGTTTTGCGATTGACTGTCATCGGCGTTCACAAGTTGATTCTTCTCGTTCAATAGACTTGATTTGTCGCAGGTGTTTATCATAGTGTTATTGGTTGGTACTAGGATTTCTTTTTGCAGAGAGCTTTTGGACATTTGTATATTTTTTTCGTATTGAGTCGGCGAATAATTCGTTATGAGATCGAGTTTTTCGGCTGAAAACGACAATGGAGGTTTAGGTATGGACAGGCGGTCCTGCCCGTTTCCTGCTTTCGCTTCCAGTGAGTTTTGTTTGTCTTTATCGGGTTTTGTGGAGGTTTTCACGTTTTTGGCTCGACTCGCTGAATGAAGTGTCAGGGAGAAGTTGTTCGGTGGTCTCAGTAAGCCCGGAATGCTTGTTGACTGAAACACAATATATAATATTTAATTATTTATATTATGTATTTTCTATTTAACTTTCAAGCTGTCAATTGTTTGGCTTATAAACAAATAAAAAAATACATACATAGTATCATATTTATGACATACATACATACATATGTAGTCTTAAACTATGAATGCTAACATTAAATTAAAATTAAATCTAATGTGGACGTGTAGAAGGATTTACGAGATCGGAGTGAAAGACGCAGTAGTGTGGTAGTTTATTATTCTTGATCCGTCGGCCTGCTAACTCCGAATGACGCACGAACCAAAACCACCTAATATTTATACCCATCGGGTACTCTTCGCACAGAGAGATCATTGGTTGATGAGTCGCGAGACCTTATTGGTTGTTGTATACGGCTCGTTCACACGTTGAGGCCTTTTTGGCGCGAATGCTAGATCAGGTTATCAGTGCTAGTAAACCGTTGGTCGACGAGTGCCAGTTTAAAGAAGTTGAAATTATGTTTTTTAAATACAATATGGATATTGAATACTGTTTATACTATGGGGGCGAAAATAATGAAATAACGGTGTGATGTAACAATGCACGCTATTTAATATAACGGTTGGGAAGGAAGTAAAGTGGTAGCCACCAACATGCTCGAATGGTCTCAACTCGCAGTGTGGCGATCCAAATTCGACAATTCCAATGATTTTTAACCTTATTTGTCTTGGTTATTTTGAAAACTTCTGGACTTGAATCTTTAAGAGTGTCTGGTATTATGAACTGCTTTAAAGCATGAAGACGTAACAGAAAATACAAATTGACATCTTATTTGGTTGGCAGTTACATTTCTAACTCAAATAAAATATTGTTTTTACAGGGTGTAGTTGGTTCAGAGCTATGTATTTTGCAGTCACTACTTTTATAATATATGATAATACTTACTGAACTTCTATCAATGGAATCCAGACTGTCCAACAACGAAGAGTGTGACAGGGTATAATTATAATTGAATTCCCTATAAGACGACCCTGGTTCCAAAGTGGTATTAGGTGAATCTTGTGGAGTAGCAGCTGTTGTTGTGATGGTGGGTAGTTGGACAACGGTGGCTGATACACCGTTTTGGAGCATCTTCGATTCTTTTTGGATGTTGCACTTGGTCTCTTCGGTGCATTCGAGAGCACATGAGGACTGGTCGTGTTTCTTATGGTGCTTAGAGGACTTCTTGTCCGAACAGGAAGTCTCGCAATGATGACGCTTTCTCTGCTGCATTTTCTCGCGGTGTCCATTCGAGTCTTTTATCTTACGCACGTCGTCGGCTGATCTCCATTGATTTTTTATTTCATGCTGAAATCGGTCAAACGTTCCAAGTTTGATAAAATTTGGTGCTTTCGGATCGAATGAATACAATCGAACTTTTTATTACCTGCGTAAAACTATCACTGGATTCAGATATTGATCGAGATTCATCGTATGGAAAATCGTTGTTGTCTGAAAAGCACTCGGCTGATAGTTTAGACTTGGCCAATTCTCTCTGTTCTCGTTCACGCCTTTCGTTTCTCTGGAAATCAAATTTGAAATGTCGATAAGCACATGATTTTTAAATCCAAATTTTAAATCAATCATTACAATTGACACTTCCTGTAGAGCAAAACTTAAGCCCGATCTACATATACGCAGCCAGAAGTTTGTCAGAGACACTTAACTAAACCGCTGGTTACGAGTAGACAAGGCTTAATAAGCGTGATGTCACTTTTAGAGTGCAGTTATTGAATTAGTACATATATAAAGGTCTATTTATACAGGGCCGTGAAGTGCCCGTGGGACTTCGCATTGGGATAACACTGCACGGTCATGTATCTATAAATAGACCTTTAACTTACATGTCGTGACGTCATAGTTTTGTTGCCAGGTTTTAAAGAAGTTGTGGCTTTAATGCATTCGAAAGATTTAATTATTGTATTTTTTTTTAGAATAATTCTGTGGCCTAGTGCTAAAAAGGGTAAATTAAAAATTTCTAGATTTTATATTTATAAAACTTTTCAAATATTTCAATTAGTAAAATTTTGATCAAACAATTTGTTAAAATAAATTTTTCGTTTGAAGTGTTCACTCAAATGTCTATAAACATTTCAAACGTGCTTATAAATTTTGTATAACTTAAAATGACTAGTTGCGCTATGTTTGCTTTTGTAACTACATATTATGTGCAAATGTTACAGTCCAAGTGTACATTTTATTGGTTTATGAACATACTAGTTTGTTCATACACGAACTAATCTAGCCAGTTTTAGTGTACACAAAATAAAAAAAAATGACAAATGAACTAGTTTGTTCATTCAGAAACTATTAGTCATACATATTATAAGTTTAAGTATTCTCAATCGTTTGTCCCATACTGTATGTAACAATCGTATGTATGTATGTATGCTTACCCTGGGTTGCAATATTTTTAAAATGAGTGGAAACGGGAATTATAAGAACGTTGTAATATGGTTTCCATAGGATTTCCCTTTTAAATACTTAGCGCTTTGACATCTCAAAAGTTTTGATAGCTAAGTTTCATGCGACACCTGGTGAGTCTAGCCGAAGATAGCTTTTGACTGTTAGCGCTAAAAACTTAAACCGTTAATAGTTCGTGTATGATCAAACTAGTATGTCCATAAACATTTGGACTGTAACAATGTATTATATTTTTAAATTTTTAAAACCAAGCCACAGATTATTTAGTAATAATTAAACTTACTTCTGAACTAAAACCTTCAACTAAAATAGCAACTAGCAGATTGAACAGCACATAATTTCCAAACGTCATCAACGCAACGAAATACAGGGCAGCCCAATGACTAGTCTTTTCCATTCCGTTGAACAAAACAACGTTCCAATCCTCCTGTGTGAGAATCTGAAAACGATTTTAGAACCGATGATTTTTTTTTTTCAAATTATTATTATAATAATTAATTCATTTCAACTAACATTGTATTTTATTATGAATAATATTTATAGATAAATCCATTTAATTATTTTATTTTGTGCTATTTTAAAACATTTAAACATTTATAATAATCATTATGATAATAAAAAAAAAACAAAATATATAAAAATCAAATAATAAACATTTAATACACACATATGTAATAAATATATTTATATTATTGAGTGTCAGTGTTAATATTGTAAAGTCAGTGCTTGTTAGTATAGTGTTGAGTTAGTATCGATTGGAATTCTTGCAGATGTCTATAAATATATATATTTTGAATAAACTACGGGGGCGTACGTAATAATTAAATAATAATAAATAAAAAAAACCCAAAAACATACACTAAAACTAAGCACTCATTGAAAATGTTTGCATGTGGTTTTACAAATATAATGTTTAAACCATAATATAATAAATCAGAATGGGGGGGAGGGTAATTAATATCTACACAATGTTTAAAACTTAAAAAAATGAATATAATACCACAAGCTTGCTTCAAAATTAAACTATCTACATAATATGCTTACGAAAAACTATAGTTGCAGATTTTTTTGTTGAACTTTGTTGGTTAACCCTTTCACCAGTTGATATATATATATTTTTTTATATTGAGATAAATGAACGAGCGAGGGGAAGGATTCGAAAAAAATGATGATTTGCTGAAAAAACAGAAAGCTTTTCAAGCATCAAGGCTGGTCGCATACTGAATAATTAAGACGATAAATAAACAATTTTGATATTAAAATAAGCAGGATTTAAAAATTTCGGTTTAGTTACAGACAAGGGCGTCATTTGGGAGGGGGGGGGGGGGGGGCTGAGGCGGGCAACTGCCCCCCCCCCTAGATTTGAACGGGACTATCCACGTTGTTCAATGTATTATTATGAATTTGAATTAAAATACTAAACCATCAAAAATAGAATATTAAAATTATTTAGAACAGAAAAAAAAACTCCCAAATATATTTTCTTTTGTTGTTTGTTTTGCTTTGAAAGATATTTGTAAAACTCGTTTATCCTACGAAGCAAATTGTTGAATAGGATTGCCTTTCCATTACTGAAAAAGTGATTAAAAAAAATAGTTAAAATTAATATATGTACACTTTATTTTAATATAATACACCCCCCCCCCTGGAAAGTCATTCCTTACTGGTCAAAAATTTTGCCATCCCCTGGGAAAAGCTGAAAAGACGCCCCTGGTTACAGAAACACAAAAAATTGACATATGCACGAATTGTCAACAACAATTTCAACCGTTTAATTGTTCAATACGCTTTGAATAAAATACTACGTCTAACATACATACATATGTATGTATGTATTAATATATACCTTTTTTAGTTTTGAAATTTAAATATGTAGATAGATTAATTATCAGACTGGGAATATGTGGTTTTCGAACAAGACCAAACTATGAACTTGATAGTAGTATTTTAACTCATTTTAGCCGGACGGAATGTTGAAAACTCTCCAAGAACGAGCAGCACAGTGCCAATATATTAATATATGTAAGTGAAAGGGTTAAAAACATCACCATGCCCAAAATATGTACAATATATAAAACAAGCGTGCATTTTTCATAAAGAGCGTGCGCTTTTTTTTGTTGTTTTAATTAATATAATATTTTTTAACGTGTGTATATTGGATGTGTCCGTACCTGGAACACGGTGACCGTCGCCCATAGGATATTATTGAAGTGCTTTCTGTCGCACTCGCAGCGTGGATGCTGCGACACTATTTCAGGGCAAGTACACTCCCTCTCGTTGCCGTAATCGTCGACAAACTTGCAAAACTTACCGCCGAACAGGTACATGCCGAGGATGCTGTTGTCGTCAATGAAGATGTTGATGTTGTCGCGGCAAGGCAATGGCAAGGCAGCAACGGCGGGATCGGCGCGTGTTTGTGTAACGTGTATAGTGAACAGCATGAGAACATACGGTGGCATATTGAAAGGGGGGTTTAGGGTGATAAGGAAGACGATGATTTGGGTTAGGAGGCATATACATTACTGGAAATGTCCAAATATTCTGTTGGGCTATTAGGGATAGCGTACCAAAAATTGGTGTCAGCAGTGGGATGCGTTTTTGATTCCAATATACCAACTAAAGATGAACACAGACATATTGCGAGAATTGATTAATGCAGCTTAAGCTTACGAGATGTTCAAGACTCTCATTGTAGAGCATTCTTTGAATCGGAACTATGACGATTTCAACTGTGATTAAAAACGAACTGTAAATTGAGTCGAAATAGAATCGAGTTGCTAAAATAATATATTTTTTAAATTACGATTCTGACCTCCAATGACAGTTTTCAAATCAAAAAATGATTAGGTATAAATCATTAATATTTAAGTACATATATATCATTATTTTGAGGTAAAATATATAATGTGACTTTTTCATTGTTTTGGACATTTCCAGTGGTCTCATTTGTATACATATATAAATTGACAATGTGTGTTTATTATTTTACGAGTTTTTTTTTGGTTGCTAGAGCACCTCTTATTTGAATATTGTCAATTTTCATATAGGTATATACAAAATCAGTATAGTTTATTTAATGTCATTAAATTCTAGTGTGTGAATATTGTTTAATTTATGTCTATCGAACGAAAATGGTTCATTTCAATTTTTATGTCAAGAGAAAAATATTCTTACGCAATAAAATTAAATCATAAAAAGTAAGAATCACCATTTGCGTCGATATTGAATCGTTACATATTATAGAAATGTTAAAATATCAAAAATTGAAATGAATGTTCAAGTATACGAAATTTACTACTAAATATATGTATGTACATATGTAGTATACTCAAACTATTCACACAAACTTTTCGTATAACATAATATATTTTGAAATGTGATTTATTATTACTGTGATCCGTCACTATATCACAGTAATAAATTCAATATAAAAACTATAATTTTCCTGTCGGATTGTACGAACATAAAATATTCGTTGTAAAAATGTCCCTTTTGCATTGTTTTTAGTAATAATCGTGCAATGTTTCTGAACTTTTCATGCACATATGTATCGAATCATATACCGATATGCACTTTCTATTCATATTAATAATTTTGATTCGACTAGGTAATTGTGCAAGCTATCGTGCTGATTATATATAATACTTTGGTTTGGGTTCTATTTGGGTGTTATTTTGTGATTTTGTTTTCGTCCAAATTAATTAAAATTAAATAAAAATACGTACGGTCATTTTAACACATTTTAAACAAATAAAAAATCCCAAGTTGGTCTTTTTATACGCATGAAAAGACATTGCTCTGAAGATGAACCGTCTTAATGTTACATTTCGAACCAAATGTCGTTTCTTAAAATACGTTTCGTAGCAATTAACGAATTTTCACCTTTTTTAGTTGAAAATTGAATACAAATAAATTTTAAATAAAATAATAAGACCGAAAATAATTGGACATGCGCACAAAAATAATTAAACAACAAATTATATGACGAAGAAGACAAAAAAAAAAAATTCAGAAAAATCTTTAGTGATAGCAAAAGGCAAGAACATATTCAATCGTAGAGTCTCATTTATTTATTGCTATTCTTTTGAAAGGATGCAAATGCTAATAGTCATTTTTTGTAGCAAAAAAGCACATTCCGTCTTCTTTGAAACAGCCCAATATTGTTTTATTTATTTAAAAAATGCTTTATTTTTTAAATCAAAATTTTTGGTAGCAAGTATGGAAAGATTAAGCCAACTTGTAAAATTAATTGAGATGAAAATTGCTCATGCTTTCTGATGCCTTTTTTTTTTAAGAAATCGAAGGTTTTGGAAAAAATAATAGTTTTATTATCGTTAAAAAAGTGTCAGACGTGTAAACGATGCTGTTGCATAGTAAAATGAATATATTTTTATTATAAAAAATGTGTTTGCGAAGCATTCTTAATAAAAAAAACGACTGATTTTGTGTCGATTCGAATTTATATGAAAAGTACAAAAACTGATCTAAAAGCGAGTTCAATGAGTGCATAGATTTAATTACAATTACATAAATATATTTGTTTTCTTCGAGTATATATGTAAATCTATTTATAAAAAATACTTTGGAAAAAATGCATTTAACAAAAGCCAATTAATATTACGTAATATGTACAATATAAATATATATGTATGAGCAGATATAGAAAGATAGATATATGTATAAGAGAGCAATGAGAGAGAGAGAGAGAGAGAGACCAGGGACGTAGTCAAAAACCATAAATAATATATATTTTTGTTAGTAAAAAAAGCATGCACGCATTAGTAGGAGAAGCATTCAAAAATTAGTGTTTAAAATAGCGCATAAATCTGAATCTAATAAATGAACAAAAGATTCATAATAATAATAAATAATAAAAATAATCAAACAAGGGGGTACAATACCTTCATACTTCTATCGTGTAATATAAATTGTGATTGTAAAGTAAAAAAAAAAAACAAATAAAAAATAAAATTCAAGACGTAACACACCTACCTCGTCGGTGTAAAACAAGTCGCCCTGCGATCATGGTCAGTCAATATATAATACATTTTTCGTAACGAACGAGTTTTTATGTATAAATATTATATAGTCTGTTTCAGTATGTATTTGTGATGTACGTAATTACTGCGAGCTTTGTTAATATTTGACATTTTGACATGGAGGTAATAAGAGTGAGCGATTTAGTTTGTAGTATTATACATATGAGAAGGTGAAGGAGAGGTTAAAGGGTTAAATTCGTATCAAATCCCGAACATGATGCAAGTTGCAAGCGTCGGGTTAATTATTAAAAGGTTAGAGAGTTGTGTTCCAAGAATACAACTCGAGTTTCATTGTTCACATCCGGCAATATTGCATTCTCTCATTGCAAACAATCCGACGTGCTCTTGCAATTCAACCCTAACAGAGAGAGAGGGTGGGTTGGGATGCTGATGGAATTTGCCAGTAAGTATTTTATATGCAAGACTGGTTTGAATTTTTGATTGAAACGTTCGGGTTAAAAAGGGGTTAAAATTTCGTTCGAACTAGCTAAAAATGCATGACATTTCGATGCAATTACATATGTACATTGCATATGCAAGAGATTTAAATAATAAAAAAACTATTAATTGACGTTTTTTGTAGTTGTTATAGCACTATTGATTTGGTACTCAAAGGTTTTGCAAATCGAAGTAGTAAATTATGATTGAAATAAGGTAAAAAAAAAACTGGCAAATAAAATTGGGTAATTTAATGAGGGGAATATATGATATGAGGATTTAATAAGTTTATATTTAAAAAGTTTTTGGTCATCGGTCTGATTCAGGTGATTTATTTAATCGTAAAACTATTTTTTTAATAATGGCATTGTACGAGTTGGTCCGGCATGAGTGAGAGATAGAGGAGAGCGATGTTTTTTTTTGTTATCGTTAACTGTTGTTATGAAAGCGTTTCTCATAAAGTTTTGAAAGTGCAAAAATACCTGAAATACGGTCACAATAGCCCACAAGAGGGTATCAAAGTTTTTTCTGTCGCACTTGTCTTTTTCGTCATCAAAACCGCTGTGTGGCTTTTCGCAGAACTTGCATCCGAACAGGTTCATCCCGAGGATGCTACAAGAAGTTGGGACACATCATCCAAAGTCGACCATCATAGGGTGCACTCACCCCCAAATCGCAAACATTTGGGAATCACAAAAAAATTATGACAAAAAGAAAAACCAAAATGAAAACAACAAGCCAACTGACTACTTGTGCTCGTTCCATTGTGTGGGTAAAATCGCGTTTGTTCACTTCAAAACAAGTTAGACAAATACAATACTCAATTGAACGATAATGAATATTCATAATAAAAAAAAAAACTAATATTTGATATAATAAAAGCAATTTCATTTAAATTTACTGAAGTATACATCTTTTCATTTTCATAATGTACAGCTGAAGCGTGCAACTGCACGTTAACAGCAATACGAAACATATTCTTTAGTATAATATAAAATAATACATCCTATACGGACACATTAACATGTTACGTAACGTATCCGAAACAGCACTAACCGACACATTCTATTCATATTATACAGCAGTACATACATGTCATCGAAACGTATCAAGTAGAACCGGTTTTTTTTGGCCACTGAGGAAATATTCACGCATGACCTGACATCATAGTGGCGAGTGCACCTTTACTAACGAAAGTGCTGTCATGCGCATATTAATATTTTCGAAAACGTCATATTGTGACAATATTGACTCAAAGATACGATGCAAACAATATTGCGCCGTATCGTTGCGCTTTGTAATGTTTATGTAAGTCGATTTTTCCTTGCACTCGTCCAAAACAAGTATGACGTGCCGAAAACGGGCGGTGCCGTATTTTATAAATAGAAGTAGTCTTTTCCGCACAGTGCTGTGCCAAGCTGTTGACGTACAGGGATACATTCATTTTATTAAAACTATAAATATTTGAAACGTTGTAATTTTATATAAAATATAAAAAGTATTATTTTTTTAATGCTAATAAAAATATTGTTGATTAAAAAAAATTAAAATGGTTTGACATTGTCGAAAATTTAATATTGGTTTTAAATAGTGACGTGTCAAAATTAATATTGAATTATTCAATTATTAATTTTTAAATCATTGAACAATCTACTATCAATACTGTACGTTTCGTTCAAAAATAAAAAAAATGTAATTCAAAATCGTTCAATTAAATATTTGTGCACAGTCATTGATTAAATAAAAAAGTGTTAATCAAAAATCAAAAAACGAGGATGAAAAACTGTTATAAACAAAATACTTTTTCTGTCGTCTTAAAACTCCAAAAATTCAATAAACACTTAAAAAGTAGCACGAAAATGCAAAAATAATTTCACATCATAATAATTACGAAAATAAATCAACAACAACTAGTACAACAACAAACGACTGTGTCTCTCAAATATACGATATCAAATATGTACTCAGTGATATAGTGCTTTGAAAATGCATATTTAATTTTATTAACCTCACAAAAAATAAAAAAATAAATATCCGATAGCCAAAATATTGAAACTCGCATCGGACGTGGGAAATGCAAAGGGGTGACCAGCCGACGACACGCAAAAGTAATCAAAACAAATTATAATAACAATATATTATTTCACATTTATGGGTCGATTAATTAATTGACGACACTAGAGAATTTACCCATGGTCGAATTACCTCATTACCCCGCGATCCGATCGACGAGGGTCTCCCGTCGAAATAGTTTCTGGCGAAATTTATTACCCCCTTTCTCATCCCCGCTATCCGGAGGTGGGGGGGTTAAGTCTTAAAATAGTGTTTGAGAAATTGGCGAATGCCTCGGGGATTGATTGGACATTGAAAGTCCCCTTTTCCTTCCACCACTTGGCATTCTGCGCTGGCGAGGAAGGCTACATACTTCAGCGATGGATGACCATACAAAAATTAGACAATGAAATACCATTTTCGAGTGTTGGTTTGTTGATTTGAAAAGGATAATATTTATGTTTTAACCCTTTGCGGTCAGCTATTGAAGTAAATATTAAACAGTTATATAATAAGTTAAAATTTCATTTTGGGTTGAATTGCATTGCTGATTCAATTTAGCTTACAAATCTAGTATTACATATTATGGATTTTAATGAATAATCCTATTCGATTAAACATGTCAATTCAAAAAGTTAAAAATTGACATAACAGTATTATAAATTTTGTATAAGAATATAATGTAAAAGAATATAATGTCTAAGATCAAAGGTTTTATATGTAAATATATATATATATATATATATATATATATATATATATATATATATATATATATATATATATATATATATATATATATATATATATATATATATATAATGTTTCTAAATATGTATGTATTATAATATGATCATTAGTTCTGATAAAATTCAATAAAAAGTAACTTTTAAAATATACAAGTAATCAAATTATTATTAAATTTTCTATCTTTAAAATTATTATATTATGTATTCGTACTTGTAATCTACAAAAATTAATTTTGAAGAAATTAATCTCCTTAATTTCTTGGCATACCTGGGGCGGCATGACAAAGCGGCGACATCGTATACGAATTGTTATATAACAAAATTATTGTATGCTATATAGCAACACTGACAAAACTTAACGAATTAATATGGTATTAAAACATGGTATTAAAAAGATCCCGGTGAAAATAAATCGAGAATAGCTTCAATATCAAGCGAAAAAGTTACATAATGTTGATTGCAATGTGGTTAATTGAATCGCGATGTTTGATACTTCAATAAAAATTATCTATTCACTATTGAAATCCAAAAGAGTAATGATCTATGTATTTTTCGAAAATAAATTAATAGTTTGATCAATTAATGTAATCACGAGATGTCAATGTACATAGATAATGTGATATAATGACCGCAAAGGGTTTTGAGCTTTGTTTGTATAATTAGTAAAATAATTTCGTTTCACTTTTTCTACGAAACGTTAATTACAATACGCAAAAACGTAAAATCCACTGAAAACAATGAAATAAAACAAAAAAAAAAGAAATCGAATACAAAAGGCAAATCGGAGCGTAAAAGTGGCCGACTTTTCTTTTCATTTTATTTTATTTTTTTGTGCCTTTTTTGGCCACCTTATGTCGTTTTAATTAAATTCAATTTCAAACTTAGGTCCGCGTGAACTCGCTTTTCTTTTTACGATGAAGATCAAAATTAAAAGACGTGAACTAGAAAAATGTAATACGAGTCTTACGACTGACGAGACGTCAAAAGAAAAAAAAAATACAATGATTATTTACTTGTTATCGTTCGCACAAGAAAAAAACAAATTAAAACCAATATAAATTTCCCCTAATCGTAATAGTGGAATAATAAGTGGAAAAACATCTTAAAAGCAATAGAGGAACATTCGCACAGTAAGTATGTATATGTAATAATAATAGTATACACAGAAGTGTAAAAAAGTATAAAAATGTAGTATAATAAAAATTATATGATAAAGAAAAATCGTATCCATATGTATATAGGAAGAAAAACAATCAACAATACAATATATAATATAACATATTAAAATATTGTATCATATAAACGAACTTTTGTTAAATCAAAATCGACAGTGAAAGTTTGCTATCGAACACCTACAAAAACATTCAAATATTAAATATACTCTTGATTTTATCATCAAATAATCCAATCAGACACCGTTAATAGTTTCGTGACTACTTGCGCACGGTGGTGAGTTTAATTTAAATTTTGCAACCAATTAACGTGTAACGCCTAACTTGTTCGGTTTCTCGTTAACTTTGCCGATATCACACGATAACCCAATTCAAGACATACGGCTTATGCAAACGTTGGTATACTATATTCAAATTTAATATTATCATACTAAATATATTATGATAAGTGAAAAGAATAGTTTCGAATACCAACCTGAATATGAAAATGAACAAAACTAAAAGCGAAAAGAAGACGGCGACGTTGTCCATGGTCCTCAACATGACGAACAGCTGCCTTCGAAGGTTTGGCATGAAGCGAACCAGCTTCAGTATTCTGAGGAGTCTGAAAGTCCTCAGGACGGATAGACCGGAACTTCCGGCCTGCTCTCTATCACCGACGAACGTTTGAGCAAGTTCAAAAGCGCTGAAAATATCGGAAATCTTATGCATATATGCATATATAAAGTAAATTTTTAAAGGGATAGTTAAAAGAAAGACGTCAGAGATTTGATCTTTTAGGCTAACAAAAATTTAGCATCATTTAAAAACCCATCTTCATAAAATAGCATAGCAAATTGTAATGATTTAATCTTTCTTTTTACTTAAAATAAAATAAAATAAGACGATACCTTAAAACTACAATGATGCCATCGAAGACGTTGAATCCGTTCGCGATGTACCCAAAAGGACCTTCAGCCATGACTTTCAGCAACATTTCAACGGCAAATATCGCCGAGAATACAATATTGCTAATTTCAACAATGACGGTCAATTCTTCAGGCTGGTTGTGGTATTCGATGCCCATCGATAGTGTGTTGATAAGGATGGCCAAGAGTATGCCCTGCTGAAAGTATTTGTGCTCGACCAGGGCTTTGACCCCGCGTCGAAAGCAGCTGAACACGGAGCAGATCGCTTTGAAAAAACCTATGATACCCCTGGTGACTTTTGACCTCTTTTTCTTTTCTTTCTTCAGAGTCATGCCCATCTCTAGCTGTTGCATGTCGCCGCAACAGGAAAAGTCCTCCATGTCTATGATCTGGTTGGGCGGGGAGAGTCTCTGGGCATCGCACGACACTGAATTGGCTGCTGGAGTGGATGTCGTGTTTCGTTTACAGATGCCTTTAGTCAGAGAGTCGAAGAAAGAGTCGAGCGCCATCTGGCCTGTAGGCAGAGCTGCCGATAGTGCACCTGAGAGGGCCAAAAGTTCTTGACAAGTCATGGCTGCATCTCCAAGTCCTAGATCAGTATTGGCAGCAGGTGGGGCTTGGTTACCCTGCCATATGTTACCGTCACCTATGTATATTATAAAAAAATCATTTAATAGCACTAAAAAGATATGGCTTTTTTTACTGATTGACTTACCAGTTTGTGTCATCTTTTCACTGGAGCAAATATTCTTCTCAACGGGTGCTACTAAAGACGTTCCAGATCCCCCAGAACTTCCTTGACATTCAGCTCCATGCAGGACCACCACATCGCTGAACATCACTGAGGATCTTCTTCTACTCAAAGAGGGCGGGGACAAAAGCGCTAACCCAGAAGCATTCTGCGAACAAAACTGTTAAATGCGTAATGGCTATTTATTATCTACTCACGACGCTTGGTTTTTAAATATAAAGATTTGTCGCTTACGTCGTTTTCAGACATGCAGATGGATGCCGCTCTCAGAAGGGGTCGAGGAGACGGAGGTTCCTCCAAGCCCTCAATTTCCGGTGGGGGTGGGAGGGATTGTTGCTGCTCGGAAGCCAGAAAATTATCAACTCAAATATGCATTACATTATATATAAAGTAGCACATAGATAATGTTAGTATTAGTGCGCTTACATTTACAAAATTTTTAAATTTCATAATCAAATAAAATTTTAATATTTAGTCCTCGCGACCTAGACTCCCTACCCTTTTCTCTCCCAATCTTAAACTCACCCCCTCTTTTATACCGTATTGAGATTAATTCGCCGTGCGTCTTTCGAAAGACGAATTTCATTATGGTAGACTTTGAATAGAATCCCCCGTCTGCGTTCGCCTTATATATTTTATTTTTTGATTAGCTTCAGATGCCGGAGCAATTTTCTCCAAGTATATATAACATTATTTTGGCAAAAATTTGAATGGGATTTAATATAATATTGTATTTGAGAGGGGGACTCGCGTTTTCCGTTGGATGTTGATTCGTGTCACTTACAAATGCCACCATTCTGCACGTACAAATATTTCCTCGGGAACGAGCCTTTATTACTGAAATTGACTTTGCTTATTGTATTATATTATACATACATATATATATGTACGATACCAAAAGACCGACGGGATAATACATTTGGCTGCCGTAAACGTATTTTCAAAACATGCAAACGCTATATTAAATAAAAACGATATTAAAGCGAGCCAGTTAATGCGTGCATATTTTTGAAAATGCTTCTCAATGTGATCATCGTGTTGGAAATTAAATACTGAATCGACAGAATGTTTATGTGCCGTGGGTGTTAAATTTACATATACCGTCGATATATTTATATTATTATATGTGAAAATATTAATATCAACTGTGATGTCACGGCCTTTGTTACTAACGTTGAATGACGTACATTCGAAACGCATGCAACCGAAAAACACGCTAATACTGTTCCGGGGAAATGTTATCAAATAATAAAATTTGCAATTGGATATAAAAAGAGGTCACAAATTTAAACTAATAATACGTACCCAATATGGTTAGATGTGAAGTTTAAGGTATGTACATAGCTTTATATGATTTGGTCGATAGAATAGTTATATTGTTATGTACATAGTATGCATCACATCTTAAACGTTCTTAATGTTCATCGTGAGCTTAATAATAGATTGTAGTCTTTAAAGGTCTATTTATACTGGCAAAGCACAAACCGGTAACTGCACGTAAACAGGAGTGCGAAAAGTATTCTTTGATACATTCTATTATATGTATATGGACACATTCATGTATTCCGTAATGTGTACGCGTAGACGTAACAGTAGTAGCCAACAATATCTATTCATCACCGAAACGTATCAAGTAAAGTTTTCTTTAGCCACATATAAGTCATAGTAGCGAGTGCATGCGTACTAACGAAAGTGTGCATATGCGCATATGAATATTTTCGGAAACGTCAAATTATGAAAATACTGACTTGATGATATTGATGATGTAAGCAATATTGCGTCGTATCGTCGCGTCTGTAAATTATATGTAAGCCAATTTTGTCTTGCACTCGGCTAAAACTTATACGAATGAGAGCTGCTGTATAGTATGAATAGAAGTAGTGTTTTCCGTGCACTATTGTTGCGGGCTGTTGCCTTACACTGCTAAATAGTATGACAATTGTCCTCATCTATAATTCTGAATATTAAATTGCCACATCAAACAGAATCACATACATACATATGTATTTTATGCTTAATCATTGCATTTTGGTGTGATGGAGATGGCGTGAGAAATATGCCGGCTGATGAACAGAACACGGAACAGAATTTCGGTTAAAGTTTTACGGCTGCGATGAATTTTTTACTTCATCTATATTTTATAATTCGGGGCTTCGCCTATTTCATTTTTTTTATAATTTGCTAAACTATTTCAAATTTGTATGTATTTAAATTGTCAGTTACAAATTCCATATTTTGGTCTGTAAATTAAATAACTTGTCAGTAATATGTATATCAACATGTTCAGTTAGTATTACTAATAGTCCATTGGTCAGTATGTTTGGCTTTAGTTATTAAAAGTATTTAAATAATCAGTAAATTATTTATAAAAGGGTTAGTATTTGAATTAAATTAGTCAGTATTCCAAAAGAAGCACATTCACATGAAAAGTTCAATGATGTATCTTTAAGATAATCGAAAAACATGAAAATAGGAATCAAATCAATATACGATTTGAACATTCCTGTAAAAAAATATACGAAATATTGTTAGAAAAAGGCTTCAAGAACTAATTATTTGACAGTATAAAAAAGCGTCTATGGAAATATCAATATTAGTCTTGGTCAAGTGGTGTTTGTACTACTAGAATCAGAGAAATTCAGCATTTGTGGTGTCACAAGAAATATATCGTTTTTTAATGACCATTCACTGTTTTTTACTGAAAATGTATTATTTTTTACTGACCATTTATTGTTTTTACTGATCATTTATTGTTTTTACTGACCATTTATTGGTTTTTACTGTCCGTTTATCGTTTGTTACTGATAATTTATTGTTTTTTACTTACCATTTAATGTTTTTTGATAATAGATTTTATGAATACGTACTGACTATTTTTTATTTAGTTACTGTCCGTTGAATAACTGACAAAAAAATGTTGCTTTTAAGATTATTGCACATTTAAAATTTTTAGGAATGGTTTATCATCATACTTTTTGGACCACACATGATTATGAGACATTCGTCGGTTCGAAATTACTATCAGGTGTATAATCTTAGCATCGAATTAGCTACATACCAAGAATGACGATATAACGTTATTCTGCTCATTAGGAAACATCACGGAATACTGTTAAGTGTTTGGATACCATGAAATTATAATAATTTATTATTTAATATATTTTCTTATATAATAATTTACATTGTGATCATGTGTGAATCTTCCATACAAAAAAATGTACATATAATATTTAGGTAAGAAAATTATTACAGTTTTCGGAACGGAATACCATTTGTAAATTTTTCATCCGACTGTGTGTATATAATTTTAAGACCGCATCTGTCAACAGATGTGTCCGTTATCGAGTTCGTACCTGTCACCTGCCCGACAGGACCCGTCACGAGGCTCGTTTGTCATCTGGTGAGTCCTTTTTTTTCAGCACGTTTTTCCTCACCCACAACCCCGCGAAACAAATCATCGCTATATTATTTATAAACACGTTCACAAAATGGCGTCCGACTCACCAATTTAAATCGCGGACAACAGGGATGGTGCTGTCGAGGTTTTCCACTCAGCGCCAGATTTTCCCCGAGCTTGTCCTCCTTCTGCTGCTCTCGCCTGTATTTGTACAACCTATTTAGAACAGGAAACAATCGGCAGATGTAAGGATAAATCATAAATAACAAAAGTGAACAGCGAACGGAGAAAGAATTGGAAAAAATCACAAACGAACGAACGAATAATATACGCATGCTTACAAACGAAACATCGAACATGTGCAATATGATAATGTATAAAAACAAATAATAATTAAGCAGTTCGAAAAAAAGTGGAAGGGTGGATACGTAAAGGATAGCTATGAGAATATATAGAGAAGCCGAAAAATTGAATATAATAAAAATATAAAATACATCTTCAATCGTTCTGTATACATGAATAAAAATACAAATATAAAATTAAAATAATACAATACTCAATAACTTACCTTATACATATTATAGTTTAGTATTACATTACGATTTAGGTCAGTATTTTCAATAAAATAGTAATTTTTCTAAAATAAAGATGCTGATGTTATTATTATCTAAACCAAGCCTAATGAAGACGTGTATCGTTACAGTCTGTAATTAGTAAACAACAATGGTTGAACAAACAAGAACGTAATAAGCTAATTCCATGTTGTAATAAATATGTATGTACTTGTTTGTACAGTATTTGAATTGAGTCAGTTTCCAAATGAAAGGCCAAAGTCGCTTCACAGCATTTATTCACCGATTCAAGAGGTCCACACGGATCCACCGCTCGCTATAAAATAATCTGATCTACCATTTGTAAATCTTTATAAAGGACAAGTTGCCCAACACAGCTTTCCCGATCCATTAATGTGTCTATTGTCTAGGCACTTAAAGGTCTACCCTGGCGAGTCTATTGTTTACGCAAGCACTCGTCCAGGTCTGTGAGAACTCCAGCGTATCCTTTGTTCGAGAACTTACTGAGTCCTGTTAGCTTAATCCGGGGTCTCAATTGTTCACCCACGAATGCTCAGACAGTGGATACTCTCAATCATGTTCCCACGTTGCAATACAAATTAATCACACCCTAAACAAATACTGACCGAAATCGTACATTAATTTACACACTAATCAAAATAACAACAAAATACTGATAAATAATGCACTCAAAAACGTGGTGTTTTGATCAAAAATGACTTAATATTGGAATGATAAAAGTATTTACATGTATTAAAAACATTTTCAAACAAAATAAGCGTTCACTCAACGTACACATGAGCCGTTATATTTGAAAGTCCAATTTTCAGTTCCAAAAACACTATTTCTGTTTGACTTAATTCACTTATTTTAATTCGATATGTCCAGAATCTCGGAAAAAAAATAAACGCATTACAAGACACCATTATTTTTAAATATTGTTAAATTAAAAACATTATATTTAATGTTTCGTGAAATATTTCTCGAAATGAAGAAAAGTGGACTCATATCATTATATGTACTTTCAATTGTAACGTTTCGTATGTATGTAGACGTATATTTTTAAGCTTTTAAAATGTTGAATATCATATTAATAATACACTGTGTACGCCAAGTGAGAGCTCACTGAATATAATGAGTAGTTGCACATTCTGCGTGAGAATTTAATACCATGCACGCGATCAATTATGGCGCGTGCGGATTACATTACAGAAACACGTGGAATTTTTTCCGGTTGGAAATTCTCCCACTACATCGGAAACGAGCCGGGGAAAAAGGGAAATTTTCCGGCAGTGGAAACCGCACAAAGCGGATATGCGTCGATGCATTTTTCATTAGGTGCGTGTCCCGAAACGTTGAATTCATTAAGGATTCCATTTGAGAGTGTCTCACTCGTGAATACTTCAGCAAATATTTTGGCTGCTCAGCCGCGAGGACTCGCAACAGGGTGATTATACATACATACATGCGGTACAATAAGCCGCCAAATATTCAGATAATTCCATTTCGCTCTTAGTGTAATATCACATTATGGAAAATAGTTCGTGTAATGTTGTATGTACAATCGCTTTTTTTTTTTCAAATTGGAGTTAGTCTTTATATTGAATCGAGCAATTTAACTGAATAATAATAATAAAGAAAAAGCTCCACGGAAGTCATTATATCCAGATAAAAGATTGAAAGGAAGAGCGCTTCACTAAAACAGGCTACAGGCTAAACATTTAATGCCGGATTAATTCTTTTAAGATCCAGATCGCTTCCGATGAAACTTTTTTCCTCGAGAAGTATTATATTACACAGCTTATGTACCTATATATTCGAGCTAAAAATAAGTTTCAAATAAACATATGTGTATATGCATTGGGTTTCTTGATTCGTTTTTAATAAATTAATTTTTGATTTGTGCAATGACAGTTGAACAGGTCTTATTGCACGATCAAAAGTATCAAACGATCTTTACGATCAAAAGTATCAAACGATCTTTACGATCAAAAGTATCAAACGATCTTTACGATCAAAAGTACATACTATTATTAATATTTTTTCGAAGATCGTATCTTCATAATTTTACTACAATTATGTAAGTAATACATATATGTAGCTATAATTAATAAATGTCACCATGACAGAAGCAATGAATTCTTCAACACTGAGCAACAAAAAAAGAAATACCAGAGTGGAGATTGATCAATATCTACCAAGTTTAACCCATTTAATTCGAAAATGACCATGATTTTTGTTGGTTTGCGTTCGTAAATTATATATGGGCGTGTAATTTTTACAAGGCTCTTTGTTTACAGTTTTTTGGTTTTTGCCAAAAGTGAGTATTGGAATTAAGAGTCGAAAGTTTTTTCTATTGATTGTGATTTTTATTGCTTTTAAATACTTATAATCAATTATCTAGGGAGTTTTAAAAGTAAAAAAATTACCTTTTTACACATATTTTCCGTGCTATTATGCACTTATTGAACCAGTTTATATTTCACTACGCTTACAGGGATTGTTTTTCTATCTCGATATTTTAAACGCTCATATCAATATTATCAATCTATTGATTAATTATTTATTTATTATTATTATATGTACATATATTATTTATTATATTTATTTTATAATTTGTATTATCTCTACATCGTTTATATTGACAATAGGAATTGCACTATTTTCTCTATCGTCTGGATTAAAAATTATTATTATTATTATTATATCTCATAAACGAGAGCAAACCAATAGAAATCATTGTCCTATTCGAATTCAATGGTTCGAACTTAGTAATGATTGTTTAGTTTCCGCTCTGGTAACTAAAAAACGTGATTTTTTTTGTTGCTCAGTGCAGTCAGTGCCAAAAAGATATATGTAAAATATTTTAATCCGAACCATTTTATTCACTAAACTGCAAACTCTAAATTGTATGTATATATATTTCTTAAACTGTTTTCTACATATATACAAAGATGATTGAATCAACCGAAATCGTATTTCAAACATTAAAATGGGAATCCAAACAAACTAACCCAACATAATAAATAAAGTGCTTTTATACGAAACAAAAAATTGAGCGAAATGGAATTAGACCTACACACATACATCAAATGGAATTAAATAGACTTAGTATATATGTATGTACATGTATGTATATTACTATTAAGAGACATCATTTGAAGCCAAATTTTGGAGATTACATTACAAAATTCCATCAAATCTGCTTCAGAGCGCTTTTAAATCAAACAAATCAACCGAGAACGAGAATTCCACTGAGATTAGATATGTATACATAGTATATATACATACATACATAAATGTAGTAATCTGTCGAGCATATTAGCGAAATCGGTCAAGGCAAAGGCGAAACAGAAAACTTATTGTAAAGTGTCGAGACGAGCTTATCGGCATTAAGGCCAAAGCCCCATTGAGGGCTTACCGAAGCCTCATTGTCTTCCCCGTAACGAGTGCTCGATGTTTTAAGCCTCTTTTGTAGAGACGGGTACCTTTAACGCTCCTTCGAGGAGGACAAAGGACTCGGAGCTGACAAATATTGACGGGTAACAGAAGCGCGTATTTAATTAGAGGCTCTTTCCCGACCTGATTTTCTTGATGAGTCTCCTCTTGAATCTTCTCCACAGGTGTGCTATGTATTTGACTATCTCGGCGTAACACGTAGCCGGTTCGCTGTTGTTCGTCGAAGATGCCAACGTCGAGGTGGAGTTGAACCTGGCTCGCTCCTGTCTCATCCTCTCCATCTCTCGTTTCTTCGTTTCGGCAAACTGGGTGGCTATGACGACCAGGCATAGGTTGATCATAAAAAATGAGCCAATCTGAAAATTCGAAGTTGAAACAATACAATACCATAACGCAAATAGTAGAACCACATCAGATTTTTTATAAATTGCATTTCAAAAGCATGTGAATTTGAAATTGTTGTTCAATTCATTTGTTAATTTTTATCCAACTTCAGTTGACGAATAACGGTTGAGCCTCACACTAGGCAAAAATTGTACGGAATTATTTAACGCTTTATTAAATTATTAAAAACAACAATATCATTTGCGAATGAAGATGAAAATTTGTGTCTTGAAAAAAGTGTCGACTAAAGTTTTATTCAATATTATCATCTGCGAATTTGTACTTTGCAGCATTCGCAATTTTCTTGAGATAAATCATTATTCGGACAGTTTACCAATGACTATTATACGCTACATATGTATTAGAATACATATGTATGTAATGGAATACATATGTGTGTGTTTTTCATAAAAAAAATAATTATCTAGGTACATACATATGCATTTGTTGAAATTTTCCATCGCGTGTGAAAAATAGCTTCATTTGTTTTTGTATGAAATGAATTTAAATTTTAAAAATAATAAATATAATTCTAAACGCTATTAAAATTAAATATCGATGTTTGTTAAATTACATAAAATCTTTATAAATGTGTATTGAAGAAGATGATTAGCAAAGGCGCTTAAACTATTGCTAAGGAGACAACATATAGCTGGTGAATTTTCGCATTATTTCATATTGCTGTGCAACATTATTTCATAATTCTAATTTTAAATATTATTTTTTGATTTTTAGGTTGCAGTAAAAGTATGATATTTAATTCAACTCGCGGAGATGATGCACCTGTAAGCATATTTTATTTATTTCTATACATATGTTTGTAAATAAACAATTTAAATCGTTTTTGAATTGCGCTACAGCTATACTGTCAAAATTTTGATTTGATATTGAAATATTTCAAAATTCTTTTTTACAACGTCGAGGGAATATATACTCGTATTTAAGCCATTGATTTTTTTACCATTGCTGTCAAACTTTCCAATTCATTTCTTTCACATCCACGAGATTCCATAATCCTATCGCACGAATGTTCCTATTATATGTATGTATGTACATACGTATGTATGGATGTACCTGCTATATTTCTAAATGATATAAGCAAGAAATCGCTGACACGGAGGCCAACACTCGTTTTTCGGGTAACAAAACGTATCGGCAACGCAGCCCATTTAGGCTAGCGAATGTCAATCTTTTGACGGCCGATGGTGCCTCGTTAATCTCCAGCTGACAGGTCGTTTCTCCCTCTAGGCACCGATTTTTCCACGTTTTCCTCTCAGACGGCAAGCTTCCGCTTTTCTCCCCCCCCCCTATTTCCCTCTCGCTTTTGGTCTGCTTTTTTGTATAGTTTTTTTTGCCAATCGTCGAACGTCGACCGTACGTTTCCTGAAAAAATACTGGAAAACCAAACGTCGACCGCAAATTAATTCGCAAAAGGGACACGAGTGTGAAATTGAAATAAAAAGGGTGCTTTACAAATAAAAAAACGCGCTTTCGAATTGAAAAAAAATATTTTTTTTTCTCCCGTTTGAACAAAAGTGTGCAATGGCAAAATGTAATTATTACTCTCAAAAGTGAGTATAAAAAACACAAATGATCAAAAATGCAAAATTTACGTTACGTTATATTATTTCTAAATATTTGAGATATATTTTATTCAATTATATTAATTAATTAATTGCTAAAGACTGTATAAAAGATTTTAAATTTAAAAATATGAATATTAGGTAATTATTTAATTTATTTCACGAATAAAAAATATTCTTTTAGTTATTATTTTACTGTTCTATTTTTTATCTCTTTGTATTTCCCTTTTCTTGTTTACTTTTTTCTATTTTTTTTCATCGTTATCTTTTTATTTCATTTAATACAATATATAATTTCGAAAGAGACTTTGTATGTAAATTTGGTTCGTAGAATCCGAGAGGTTATCGAAAAAATCAAATTTTCTTTGACGACGATATCGATATCGATGTAGATTTTTATTTCAGTTCCGGATCCCGATTCCACTTTCAGTTCCTGATCTGGATTCCTTTTTCAGTTCTGGTTCCGGATTCCTTTTTCAGTTCCAAATCTGGATTTCTGTGTCAGTTCCGGATCCGGTTTACTTTTTCAGTTCCGTTTCCCGATTTCTGTTTCAGTTTTGGATCCGGATTCTTGTTTTAGTTCCAATTCCGATTCCTATATATTTATAAAAAACCATTAATTTCTAATTCGTTAATTTTTTTTTTGGATTCAAATAAATTGAATAAAAAAAACCAAATAAATGATTACTATTAGATTAGCCAAACTTAAGCGGGTTATATTACAAATACCGAGGGAAGCCGGGTAAAACCAGTAGTTTTTATATATGTACATATGTACATATGTATACATATGTACATAAGTCAAACCCCTTGGGTCTATTGGCTTTGCCGCCTCTCCCAAGTACATATGTTAAATAAAACTAAATATATCGAAATTGAACCAATGTTCAATTTGAAATAATACCACATAGTGTTAATATTGCACCACTATATTTTTAAAAGCTTTCATTTTTATTTCATTTGAGCGGAAGCTTAACGACGGAAGCTTGACAGTTGCAATTGACAGTAGCGTACGGTTTAAACGATTGAAATTCCCATCATGACCGTTTTTTTTCCTACATATTTTTTATTTCAAATTGAAAGCATTTTTATCAATGTTGCCAATCGCTAAATTTTGCTTTGAAATTTTATCTGCTTGCTCAGAAAACGAGCTCAGCAACGTTTTAATGGAAAATTCGAAAAAGTAACCCTTAAAAATAATCTGCTTTTGGACAAAATTCAAATGAACTGTTAATGCTCTCGAATTTTTTAAAGCTAATGAATCGATTTTCAATTTGCTATACTATTATATTTAGAATGAGTTTTCACCACAATTTTTGTAACCATTGTGATCTTTTCTTTAAATGGGTTAAGTTTAAATGTAAAGTGGGTATTTGCTTTATCAGATTATTGTCATTATTATTTTATATATAAAGTAACGCACCACCTTTATTATATAAAATGGAATAATAAGATGGAGGAGGGAAAAAATTACTGCTCAAATAAGCCGCACTATTAGTTTAACTACCGTTTTTGTTGTTGAACAAACTTTTCTCTGGCGAACGAGAAGATAAGCTGCTTGACTGCCTTGTGTTCTTCTTCTTCTTCTTGCAATCGCAAAAAGGTCTTTAAGGACTTGAGCAAATATACAATATAAGTAAGTAGGCATCTTAAGTATTATATTCGCGCTCGTAATATTATTACAAGAGATGGGTATTAGCGAATCTTCGCTTAAAGAGAATTTTGCAAAGATATAAAGGGCAACTCAAAATTTATTAATTTTGAAAAGAGGGAATTCATACATATGTATGTACATTTATCATGTTTGAACAAGTATATGATACTAATATTATCCAAGCTATAATACTCTACAAACAAAGCACACATTACCTTGTCTTTAATCAATTTAGTCGCATCCCTTAGGACCGTAATTGTGAATTTTTTTAGCTCTAATTGTCATTGGATTAGAATTTACAGCTTGTTTGAATTTGGGATCATGTCGCATACTATCACGAATCATTCGAGATTGTCTACCTTACCTAACTCCTTACAAGACAGATTTTATACATTTTATTCTCTGAACTTACATTGAAATACAATTTATATAATAAATTGAAACATCCTTGTTTGAGTCTATAGAGGTTTTGCGTGAACTATTGGGCGCATTCGAATCAATCAAACACAAACAAAAAGGGCGAAATGGGTCGGGGCCGTCTTTTCGATGTGCCAATTGGAATGTTGACCCACAAAACGCAGAAAGTTATGGGTAAATCAATTGAAGAAAGTAATTTCGATGTTTTCACTCTCATATCGTACATTATTTTCGAAGATTAAATTTGTTTTTCTACGCATAAAATATATTCGAAGTTATATTTCATATATATAAATCATCGTTAATTTTTGTTTTTGGAATTGGTTCTTTGATGTGTTTAAGTAATCGTTGAACTTACCACAATTAGAAGAACAAAATAAATCCAATCCCAGAAGCTGTGTGCGTCTTGAACGTAGTACATGATGTCCGTCCAACCCTCGAGCGATATTACCTGCGAAAAGTATTATTTTATAATAAATTATACATAGACAATAAAAATATATGAACTAAAAAAAGGTAAAATGGGAAAATAAGCAGTTTCTTTTGTAAGAGACGATGATTATTTTTGAATGCCTTTGAAACGAGTGATTGGCACTTACTCGATTCGAAATCTATACGGAGAGCCAAAACAAGTAAAATCGAGAGAAAATCCTTTTGATCTTTATGAACAGACAGGTGTAGCTTTCTTTTTGCCGAATAAAACTACAATTCAGTTGCAGAAATACACATACATTTTATATAATAAACAGTGCTGGAAAATTACTGCCGAGCATAGCTATTTCCATTCGAAATAAATTTTAATTAAACTGAAACGCAAAGTGAAAATAGAAACATCAACGTTTATTTCGAAGCGCGATAGTAAAATGGTCCATTGTAAAACTTCAATACCATTTAAATCCACTTTATGTAATAAATTATAGTTTATAAATGAGAAAAATTTTATCCACAACGTTTATATCATAATTTAAAAGAAAATAAAAAATTATGGTCAATTAAGCTGTTTCATTTAATGATCTTTTATGTAGAATAAATTATGATGGAATATATAGTGGGGTAATTGTATGGGGTAAATGTATGTATATAATGCAAGTGCCATCCGCTGTAATAATACGAAAACCACACTTTCTTATAATTTTTAATTTCGGCTAAGGTAGAATTTCTTAATATAATATAATTTTTCAGTGAAAATTATTTTAGGTTTCAAAACCAAGTTCCAATATACATATGTACAATATACGAGTATATAATTTATTATATGCCCATCTTTTGGCTCTCGATCATAAAAAAATCAATTATAATAAATTCCCCCTCAAAAGGTACAACATGGATTACATAAATAATTAAATAAAAAATTCCCATGAAATTTCGCTAATATTGTCCAATGAATAATCCTTTTAGGTAGAATACAAACGCGAAATTGAAGCTTGGTGATAAATTTAACGCACACGAGCCTTGTTTGTGAACCTGTCTCCATCTATCTTCATCAACGTTGATACACTTTTCGTTTGAGCCAGCCAATATTGTATCATCACTCTCGTGAGATGGATTTCTAACGTGCCCAGATCCCGTATGAACTAGATTTGATACCGTTTCCTTTCATTTTCGGTATAAAGTTGTTTTATATGCCTATATGAGGTGATTTAAGACTTGCGAAACGCATTGTGAGGCCCGATAAGAGGGGTCATTTCGAGGACATATATTATATAAAACAAGGCGATAGGATGAAATGACTGATCGATTTTAGAGCACTCTCCCGCCTTAATTGTGGTAGCTACACAAGTGGCGAAATATTGTATATGGGATACTAACTAGGAAAATGGCGACCCAAGCGAGTCCGATATTGTCGAAAGAGATCGTTCCCTGAAACGGATTGGAACCCCTCTGTGTGCAGTTGGTGTAGTACTGGTTCCAGTTGACACAGGATGCATTGGTAGGTGCATTGATCGAGAACGGAAGTGCTGAAGCGTTGCAAGCCAATGCACCGTGTCGATACGGAGGAAAGTTGGAGCAGGAGTGCATCCCGGAGTCCTCGGCCGTCGTACAGATGTAGTCCTGCTCCTTGGAGAACTCGTAATAGAAGGAGATGCTGCGAACACACAGAAGATCACAATGAAACTCAAAAATCACATACTAGGTACAAGAAGAAGGATCATCATTCTCCTACTTGTCAGTTTGAAATAATCGGTTGTATCTTCGCGAGTGCGTTTTGAAAAACACTGATCTAAAAAAAATAAAAAACAAATAAAACAATAAAAGAAAAACATCACCGAATGCATGCTACGCTCAAGACTAATAAATTTACGTGTTTTCTCCTGTTAAAGTCTTAAAATATACCGTAACGACAAATTTGCAACACAGTATGTGTTCGTGATGAATATTATTATATTACATATGATATACAATATTTAGCCCTCTACTAACTAATATACTTAATTTAATTCATGCGCAAAATAGCTTTACGAAACTATGTATGTATATTTGAATTTATTTATATATTTTAAAATGTATTACGTATACATATTTATGTACATGTAAAGTTGGAAGAGACTAATAAAAAGCGAGCTAAAAGCTTCTATAAAGCTCCCGAAGGAAACGAAGTCGAAAGTGTATGAAAAAAACTCGGATTACGTCGGAATAAAGGTTTTTAATTCATGTATGAATGTGGTCGTAAATAAATTGTTCAAATATATACATATATTATGTCGAAAGGATTATATTTTCCTTTTTTTTGTTGTTTTTCAGATCGGTTCCGTTAATAAATGTATGATACATTTTTACCACTCCCATGCGATGGTGGTATTAAAATATTCATCAGTATTGATTTATTGAATATTTAATTATATATACTATATAAAAATTATAGACATTGAAATAACAAATTATTTAGCATTGAAAATAATTATTACCGAAAACACACAGTAATGATATTTAATAAATATTTTATTTAAAAGTTTCCAAATAGTTATGGATTATTACATTTAGTTGGGGTTTTAAATCAAATTTATTATTCAAGATACATTTGTTTGGTTTCCTTAGTTTTAAATTACAATATTTTTGTTTCAATCGGTATTAAAAGAATAATATATCTACATATGTAGATTTAAAAATATTTTATCAAAGATAAATTGTTCAACGCATTCCCGTACATAAAGTACGTAACTAAATAAACATAGGTACATACATATTATACGTAGTTCGAATTCAATTTTGAATAAACAAAGCTTTTCAAAGTTTACATATGGAAATATGATCGAAAAAGTTTAATCCTCGAAAAGAAAAACTTTTTAGAAAATGAAAAATGCTTATTTTAAATCTGGTTTATATCCCTAGGATGAGAGTGGGATCTTATTTAAATCTACCTATGTATATTTTATGTAGAAATACATATATGTATGTACATATGTACGTATATTTTTGCGAATTTGGTCACGTACACATTTACGTTGCGTTTCGTACGTGTCGATTTATGTTAACGACATAAACCTTTTTTCGACTTCCAAATTAGGTATTAACACTTTCAGGGCCGCTATTTTCATTGTGATGAATAAATTTCATCGTTCATTTGAAACGTAATTGATGAAATGTGTATAGTGGATTCATGTCGAGCTCTTTATGTGCGACGGAAGAAGCGGTTCTCAATACGTGTGTCCCCGTGCAAAAATAACCGTGAAGAATCCGCCGAGCGACGGGGAAATTGAATGGAAAATGCATTTAGGTATGTGAACGTTGTAGTAGAAAGCTTTTCAGCTGGCTTGGAAAACTTCACGTGTTCCACTTCGCGAAAAACGCGCGAAGATTTTTCACACTCTTTCGACCGTGACTTGGCCTAATAAAAAACGTGTTAAAGGACAATTTAATAGGTTTATTGCTTTCAGTTAATGTATATCGTTTTTTTCAATGGTTTTTTCCATTCTCGAGTTAAAATATTGGTGTTAATTATCTTTTTAAGCATCCGAAGATCAACAATCTTTTAATTGAAATAGTTTCCCAAAGATAATTAAAAAGTTAATGGACTAATTCTAATTTATAATATTCTAAATTGAGAATAATTGTTACAAAGAAAGAACATATTTATAAAATAGCGAATAAAATATTCTATAGAAAATAAATGTATATATACATATATATTATAAATAATGTAATAATGCTACTTGATCTTTGCTCTTTACATTAAAAAAATACAGTTCAACGATTTAGCATATTTATATAGAAAATTTATCTTTCGCTTAATGCCAGCGTCGCAAGGAAAGCAAGTTATTCCTGAGGAAGTACGCGTTGGTTAGCTTTTCACGTCCACCGGAAATCTGGTTTTCCTGTCGTCGTGCGACTTCCTGTTTCGCGGAAAAACTCCACGCGGTCAATTCCGCATCCGCTCCGACAAATGTCATTCGAGTCTTTGAAAATATATTTAATATTTATAATACAAACGTTTACACATATGTACATATAGGTATTTATTTATAACGAATTAATGCATCATAGGCATGCGTCAACAAATTTTTATTTAACTTAAGTGTATGCGAGGTAAGTTTTCTTTTAAGTGGAAAACTTTTAAAACTCGCTTCGAATCCTTACACGTCAGAATTATTTGCGAAATCTAATTTAAGTTCGACAAGAAGCGAACATCGCGAGACATTTAAATTCAAAGTGAGCAGCGGTTCCCTAACTATTTATTCCATGGGAACAAAGTCCGACAAACAAAGGCGAAAAACTTAGCAGTGGAACGAATTCAATTTTAATTCGATTCCCTTTTACCGCGTCCGATTTTCAACGAAGAAAAGTCGCTTGTGAAAATAACTTACGGGTAGTATATTACGCCGATCGCCGTTATGTTTACCATATCTATGTACATATGTATGTATGTATGTAAGTTTGTAAGTGTGGAACGACTCGGGAAGTGACAAACTTGAGCTAATTATGATAAATTCACTTTTAGGGGGAAATTCGCGAACAAAACTACCTACCGTCGTTGTATCATTTCGTATTATATAATTAAAAAGTTCTGACGTTCCTTAGATTTATGTGGGCGCACTTTTTTATGAACGATAATAATATACATATTTCAAGATAATTTAATACAAAAATGGAAATTAATTTATGTTCGACATGATAATATAATTTAATAATAATGAAATTAAATGAAAATTAACTACAGATTTTTTTTGTGGCATGCAAAACTTTTACAGCAACACAATTTTATTACATAACACAAACTTGAAAACCTCGTAAACCCAAATTTACATTTTTTCGGTTGAGAATGAAAATCGTTTTATCGTTTTTTATACGACTTTCATTGTACTTTTTTTGACATTATCTTTATTTTAAAGTTTTATATACAGATGAATTTTGAATGATTGTAAAAGATTACATAAAAATATTGTTTTTGCTCAATTGTGAAATAAGAAGGTTTGCAAATAAGGGTAACAATACTTTACGTATGCGTAAATCCAATATTAATTGTTATGTTTGACCGTTTATCTTTAGCAGTATAAATTTAAAGCAATAAATAACAAACTTGATTAACCTTTGCCACACTGTGATGGTTATTGATTTTCATTCTTTCGAGGATTCATATTTTATTTTGTTTCTCCAAGTATACTGAATATACATAGAGTCTTCATATTTTATGTATTCCTCATTACGGAATACAAGCATTGATCAATATCAATAGAAATAATTATTTTAGCGGGTAGCCCATTTCACATCATATGCGAGAGAGAAGGGGAATTAAGTACGTCGCGCTCAACGGTCAGTGTAGGAATGATATTCGCCTTGCAACGACGGCTCTGCTTCAGCCGTTATTTTTTTCATTTCTTTCACTATATCTGTATATATAATATATTATTATATATGTATGTACATATATTATAATATATTATTTGACGTTTAATACATGATATTTTTTTTTTCATATGTAGCTAATTACAATAATTAACCTCGCAGATTTAAAAATATTTTAACGTAAAACGCAAATATTAATTGAAAGCTTGGAATCCAGCATGGTGGCTAGTGGATTTTTAGCACAGTAAGGCAAGTATTCAAATGTCATAAAAGTCGTTGGTGTACAAATTAAAATTTTCGTTGCAAAAATTCGTACATTACAAAAAGTACAGACAAAAATGTAGCAGTGATACCGACGTAAATAAACGACTATTTCCGTTTGGAACATTGAAATCAATAGGTAAAAAAAACCACCCTCCATTTCCGAAAAAAACCGACTTCATTCGAGTAATCCACGTTACTCAGAGTGAGGTGACCCTTTTAACCCACACCTATTTTAGCCCCATCCCCCCCTTAGAGTGATCCTTCACTGGGCGTGGGAATATTGAATTGTAAGACTACCGAATGGACTATTTTTCCGTTATCCCCTCGAACCATAAATTTTTCCAGGCCCCGCGTGATTTAGATACGGAGCCGTTCTGCGCTTGACTTTTGTCCGGTCTGTATATTCCGGGTATACGTATGTACATGTGTATGTATATACATACATGCGTAGGTGTGTATGTTTGTAGACTGGAAAGGCAACGACATTTGTATGAAATATGCGCAAGGCTTATTCTAAATTTTTTAGGGTCCCTGTCAACGGGCGTGCAAAAAAAAAATTGCTAGATAAATAGGGTCGAACTGTCGAAAGCTCCAAAGCCCTAGGCTTTTTTGGCCGTCGAGGAAAATATAATATAATACTGTATACAATAAATACGAAATTATACAACGAATTTTTAGATTTATTTTTTTTTTAAATTGTCCCAATCGAACCTAAATCAATTACATCGTTTTTGGTACTAAGTTCAATTCATCAGTATTAGTGTATTCAAATGAACCGTAGTCCACGGAATTCACTGAGTCGTCAAAGGGTTAATTATGGCGAGCTTAAAGGTATCCGTATTTTCCATAAGGACTCAACCCTCGTTGTAGATGAGGGGTTGTTTGGGTCCGCAGATACAATAATACTGTTCGTCTGTGTAGGTGTAGACTTGTCTGCTGGCTTTGCTAATAATCGCTTTGTGTCTGCTTTGTGTTGCACATTATTCATATTCGCTCATTGTAAACTTCAAAGTCGTTGCCAAGTTATTCCTTTCTATACTATATAATTACATATATTACTCTATAATAGTTCGCTTTGAATAATTTTCACTTTACGCTAATGCCATGTTTGCTTAGTTTGAATGAAGACATAGTAGACATTTATTATGATTAATACTAAATTTTGGACTATAAATATATGGAATTTATTTAGACACAGCACATAAACTGAGGAATGTCTCAAGATGAATCTTGATCTAAGCCGTGTGTAAAATAGACTTTAATATATTATATCATAACAAAATTTAACGACGCAGGAGTCGCATACCTAAAGGTTGATTGCACATAAAGTATTCCTTTGATTACGTGATAAATTTTAGTACAACCAATCCAGCTGTTGCCACGGATCGTCCTGAAAATGTATAGTCCAAGACATGGATGTCACCGGGGATTAAATCCCGTACACGTTGAATGGGTGAGCGGATCGCAATTGTCTGATACGATTAAGCCGATCGAACTGTGTAAGAGACCCGGCTAATCGTCACGTTAATCCTTCTCTATATACACGCTAAATCAATAAATGTACATATTATCACCCTAAAGGTAGATGTAGCACTCGGTGCAAAGTTGAAACTGGTGTCGGTTTTGCGGTTATCTCGGTTATGTTTACCTATCCGGGACTAAACCGACCATTACGTTTGAAAATCCGCAGTCACTATAATATGTACAATCTGAATTAGGGTCGAACAGTTCAATGCTCTCAATTGGATTTGGCTCGGTAAAATACTTGTCATAAAAATAGTTAATAATTGGTAAAATATTACCAAATAATGAATTAAAGAAATTTGAGAAGAATTGTCGTTCTTCTACTTTGTATCTATGTATGTATACTAGTAGGACGTAGGAAATAGCTGAAAAATCATCCAAATCTATGTATGTATGTATATAAGTACATATTATTATCTAAAATTGAATTACTTTTTCTTCAATCAATAATTATGTAGATCCGAGTCGAATACATTTACTGGAAAAAGAGAATTAGCATATTAACCGTTTATTAATTTCAAAGCACACAAAGGAAATAAAGGTATACAATGGAAAGTAAAGACGCCAAGAAAAATACAACAGAGCGAGTTTAATGATGCGTTTACTTTATGTGGGGAGTAAAAACTCCCCTACTCTCCGTAGGGCCTGAATTTCAGACCAGTTGTTGAAATAGAACGAATTATCAACGTGCGAGCGTTGATGTGTGAAATTTGCATAATTCGATGCAATTCGGCGCACATGCAAATCGGTTGGGCAACTCGAACACGATATCGGATGCACTAAGCTTGTGCATTTTGATTCAAATCTATACCCGATAGGTTCAGAATGGGCCGTATAAATATACAGGCGAAGAGTTAGCGTATTTCGTTTACTATTATATTTATTTATTAAATAAATAATTCAAAATTATGAAATAATATTAATCATTTACTTGGGAAAGGATGGACCCAATTTTATATTTTCTCATGATTTGCCATTTTTCAAATAAATTGGCAAACTTTGGTGGGAAATGATCGATTTGGAGTCACAAATATCCCAGCAACCTTTAAGGTGACATTAAGGATATCTAAACATGCTCAATATGTGTAAATAAATTCGATTTTTTTAAAAAGAGCGAGCCATACACCGTCAGGACCGAATCCTCGATAATTTTTTCATTAAAATGTGAATAAAACTTATTTTCAACTTTTGTTTAAAAAGTATTTTAATAACTGGGCTTCATTTATAAACTCAATGCAATAAAACATGTAATGGTAGTATGAAGAAGAAATCGACATTTGATAATTGCAAAATGATAATGCGTTAGAATCGATTTTCAAAACTTTAAATTCCAATTATTTCCATTATTGCGTCGGTATTTTGAAAATTAAGTCAAGGAATTTCATGGCTTGATATTTAAAATAATTATTAGTAAAAGTTGAAAACAAATAGTATTAATTTCGTTTTTATAAAAAAATATGAATTTACTTATGCTAGTTAGTATACATACATATGTATGTAAGTTAGTTCCATATAAAATACAGAATGAATTTTATATGGAATTTGATTTATTATTTCATACGGTAATTCAATATTCAAATACCGGAAATTAAATTCACATGTGTATATTTCGATTGGTGGATTTTGAAGCTTTTAAATATTTTTAAATTCGGATCATATTTTTTTGTTAATGCTTAAGTGTTCTTAATTACGTTTAAAATTCTTATGTACGAGAAATGGATACATACAAATAATAGTTTTTGTCTTAGCCGCGCGTTGATGTTTCCTGAACAATATTTTAAAATATAAGAACAAAAAGTCAATAGATCAAATTTAACCCTTTCAACAAAACGATTTCAATTAATAACATAACCGCGAACGAATCTAGGCTGACATGCAAAAGGTAAACGGAGATTTGAATAATGAACTCGTCCTGGTGGCCTAAATCGTTACAATTTCACGGATTCTGTGTGTGCGTTGACCCAATAATACATAGTGTTTCGAAACCATTCAAATTTATACATCCTTAATATTGTTATACTATATCTGAAATTAATGCGGTGTAAAAAATCCGCAAAAAAAAATTTCAAGTTTGTTCTCAACGACTTTCGAAATATTCACGCGCTTCTTTTTTCATATGAAAAGTTTTTCCGCTCTTTGCGATTTGAGGCATTAAGAAAATGGGTTATGTATATGTACTTTAGGTTATATAACTCAGTGCAAACTTTTCAATTTAAACGAGTTATCGGCGACTTTTTATTTCTTATATAATACTTTCACTTTGTGCTCCAAGTGAAATTTTATCTGTAAATTTTTCCACAGTTAAACTTGATTCGCAAAGTCTTGGATAATATGTATATTTGCTTTTAAAACAGTATAATATAATACATACATAACTGTACTACAATAAAAAGAATAATCAAAGTATGCATAAGTATTTTACATTTATTGCCTTAAACATTCACAGTTGTTTAATCAAAGTCATAATTGATATTGGAGAACGTTGACGAGTTTGAGCACGAATATTATAAATGACAATTTTTAAAGGGTGAGCAAGGATTTAAGTGCTGTAAAAAATTGTATACTTTCAGAATTTAATGTAAAATTAGAAAACGTCAATGTATTTATAGTGCAAAATTAGGATTTTATTCCATATATTGCAATTTTCATATTGGAGATCACATTGACAAGTTTAAGTGCGAAAAGCGTAAATATAGTCTGCTGTACTGATCCAAATACGTTGATTTATTTATGATGGGTTTACATCGAAGCTGATTGACGAGAATGGATTTATGTTTAAGCATAGTGTACATATACTGGTTACATAGATATACATTTGTATTCGATTGCTTATATCTTGGTGCCAGCCTCGTCAATCCTCTCCAAAATAAATGCATCTGAATAATTTTCGTTTCTGAATCAACGTATGTATGTGATTTTTATGGAATACGGAGCATCGTTTCGTAATTCATAATCTAAAGGAAATTTTAAGTGGAATGTTCCAGATTCCACTGAAAATTTAATTCATTTCTTGTTCGTTCGGCTTTCAGGCACCTAGCCAACATTCCCCTATGTCGAAAGAGTGTTTCAACGAAGAAGAAAAACGGCCGACAAAATAAATTTCAACATTATGTTCTTTGGTTTCGCCCTCTATTTATGGGCTATTGTACCCAGCGTAGAATGCCGAAAATGCAAAATTAAGCTAAATTTTAAGCGAATCTCGCACAAACGTGATAAGTGAAGAGGCCATTTATTTAATTTTTCGCACCCGTATTTCTCACACAACCCATTCTACTCGAAACAGCTTGAGAATGATATGCTGTAAATTCAGGAGGGGTGTTTGTATTTTGAATATTCTCACTTAAATCAAGTTTTACCTAGGTAATCATTAATTCTTACGCAATGTTAAATTATTATGTTATGTTAAAATAACACGCAACATATTTCTATTATGAAAAATAGTATGCAAAATTTATCAGTTGAATATGTTCGTTAAAGGCACAATTTTTTTCAAATTAGTTGAAGCAAAATTGCGCAAAAATTAAAAAAAATATTAAGCTTCAAAAATTAGCGTCATTAAACGAGTTTTCCTTTGCGAAACGCTGCGAAAGGGTCAAAAGTTGCGACATTAACGTAAATTATTCTAATTACTTTTTCAGCGACTTGATAATTTTTGTAAATTAACATTTATGCACTATAAAAAAGTCGATTTTTTTCAACACATTGTGTAATAGAGTATAAAAAATAAAAAAAATTTAGCACATTTTGTACCAAAATACTGTTTTCTTTTCGGATTGCCACACTGCGTATATATGTACATACATATAATGATTCTCAAAAGGCGCGTGAAACGTGAAAAAATTATAGCTATTTTCTAAAATCATTGTGTTTTCATGCATAAAGCAAGCGCAAAGAAAAATCACGAAAGATTTATATGTACACGTAATAAGAACGTTGGAGAGCTCATTTTTATATTGAAAATTAAATATAAAAAAATCTTGTAACATTCAAAGGTAGACGTAATCTCAAATGTAGTCAATAATTATAAATACACTTATATTATCATTTGAATGTATAGGTACATTAGGTATGTACATATGTATAATTAAAATAAAACCAAATAAATCGTACTATAAATTAAAAAGAACCTAATCTATGGACTAATATAAATTTATTGTAATATGCACGTCATGAATACTTAAATCTATACAAAAAATATTTTATATATACATATTATATTAAAAATAGTATTAAATCAATATACAAAAAAATATCCACATCGTCATGCATTAGTCAATATATGTATAATAATTCGCATTCGTTTCATCTATGTGTACTAATAATGCAAATATACAATAAAAATATTACACACAAATACAGGCATTATTAATAATTATTAAAACCATTCCATATCATTGAAAATTTCCTGTACATTATAAAATTTATGTT
The DNA here is from genome assembly GCF_051622035.1 of Arctopsyche grandis. Classification (NCBI taxonomy): domain Eukaryota; kingdom Metazoa; phylum Arthropoda; class Insecta; order Trichoptera; family Hydropsychidae; genus Arctopsyche; species Arctopsyche grandis. Next base: position 13,876,704 of record NC_135367.1, read on the forward strand.
TACATAGAACCGTTTATATTGATTAATTTTGGCGCACATAAATATAATATATTCTTTTGGGATATACACGTGTAATACTGTAATATGTGAAGAGTATATATTGTTCAGTAGGTATTCGATTAGATTGATTCAATGGCGATGAAAATGATGGATAAAAATAAAATGAAGCACATTTCTAAAAAGCCAAATAGTGTGTAATGGACATTTTTCATATATATGTATATACATATATGTAGATATTAGTTTGAACTCATTTTCTGCATAAATGATGTAGTCCCCTGAAAGTCAAACTTAGATATCTCAAAACGGAAATATTTCAAAATTGATCCAGTGGAAATAACTGTGGGAAAATATACATGTCGCGATTTTGAGAAAATGCATTTATAGCCGACATGCAAATTTTCGCCTTTCAACGAGTTCAAACTGTACGTGAGATTTGCGCATTGATCATTAAAAACTATTTACGAATATTTACTTATTATCTTTGGAAATTTCATCCGAGGCAAGGGAGGGTAGCAAAGGTTTGAGAAAAGTTTCGTCTAAAACAACATTCTAGACATCCAATATCGTTCACGAGCGAGCTCATCACCAAAACATAAGAAATATACAACCTACGAAAGATGTGAGTGTGGAAATCTACTTGGGTATATAATAAATATTGCTGAAATATGAACAAGAAAACTATACGAATGACACCGACAAGATTTCCAGTTGGAGTTTGCAAACAGACGAAACCACAAAAACAATGTGACTTGTTATTGTCGTGTTAAATATTGTATAATTTACACAATAATTATAATATATTGATATGTAATATGTTTAATATAATGAATTATAATATATTCATATGCTTAATATAATTCATTTTAATTAATTAATAAATCAGCACGAATTGTGTTAGATGGAATGCAAACTCCACGTGTTTGAAGTTACGACATTTATAATTCTAACATGTATGAAAAATCAAGAGTTAGTATAATAATAATTGAGAAGTTATGGTTGAAGATTGTATGTAGATGATATCAAATTTAATTTTAAATGTATGTATATTACGATGTGACGGTTGATCATCGATTTAGTCGATTAAATGGGAAAATCCAAAGATATGTTTTTACTTCTGCCATATGATGCTAACAAGTAAAAAATAAAAATATACATATAATTCGACTTATATTATATTATATGTTTATAATATACATATTTAGCATTGCGAAATGCTAAATCGTAATATGATGTGTCTTTTAGCATTTGTTAAACTTTTATTTAATTTATTCTCCTTCGATTGCTTCATTCAGTTTCAATAAATGTAAGTTAGGATTTGATATTTTATTTTGAACAAATTGTGTAATGTCATTTCATGCAATTGCATGTATCAAATTTGTAAGATTGTAAGTAATTTTATTTTATCTTATATGATTTTATTTTATCTTATATGATTTTATTTATATTATGTGCAAAATTCTATGTAATAAATATATTTTTTTATTTATGTAAGATTTGCAAGGTGAAATTTATTTTCAACATATTTAAATTTTTCTTTTTTTGTTTTTCAACATATTTTAATTTTAAAATTTCAAAATATTTAAGAGAAAACAACTTCATATCGTCGATATTAAAATGTACTTGAAGCTGAGGAGACAATCGCTTAAACATATATTATAATTTGGAGTAGATGTCTGGGTCGAAATTTTTTAAGAATTTTTAGTCTGTGTCAGAGACAAAATGCTCAATCAAAAAGAAAAAAATATTGTATGTATTTAAAAGACTAAAATAATGCTGGGATTAGATAAACTAAAAATACTTAATCAATTACTAAATTTAAGATTAAAATTTTCGATTAGTTTCCTACAAAAATAATCTTAAAAGTTTAGAAAATGTCTGAGTAAAATTTATTTTTAGTCAAGATAATTTTTTAGATAATGTTCGACTTACATAAATATACATATGTACATATTAAAAATATTATTTAAAAATAATAGATAATACGGCTAATTTTGAATATTATAAATTTGATATCATCTACATAAGTGGGTGAGTGGAGGGCGTACACTTACATTGCATGTGGGTGAGTGTGAACATAAATTCATAAATATATATATCTATGATAGTTAGTACCAATCGAGGGGAATATGAGCGGTTAGTATTAGTGGGAGGATGGCGGAAACAAAAGGGTGTGAAAGAACAGAAAAAGACAAGAAAACAACAGCATAGTTCATTATATGACAGATGGATGTAAATGTGTGACAGGGGAGGCTTACGAGTTGACTCGGACACGAACTCGGTACCAATCCCATAGATCTCTGCAACATACATAAACATAAACAGGGAGCAGCCCAACATAAATAATGGGGTGGGTGATGGTGGTGGTGGTGGTGGTGGGTGGATAGCGGTGGGTGGTGGATACTATAGTGTGTCATATTTTTATTGTGCCTTGTTTTTAGTGTTGTCGTGTATAAACATTACAACATAATAAATGTGAACTGGTGGGGAAAGCTTCCGTGTTGATCAATCGAGAACGATATATGTATAAATATGTACATACATAGATATATACATACATATGTTACATACATATGTTACATACATATGTAGATGTATCGTGTAAATGGAAACTGATTAGGTGGGGGTAATAATAAAATAGTCAATTCTCCGAATTTAATGAGCATATCGAAGAGTACATTTCGAATCAAAGTTTGTATATATATGTATTATCAAGAACAAGAATAAGGGCGAAAAAAAACTGAGTAGTATGGGACGTCACGTGTCCTTGGCTTCCCGCTGTGACCTTAAACAGTGAGTGTTCCCCAAACCGAATTGGGGTGTACTTGCACGTGCAGAATGCAAATGTTTGGGAGATCACACGTGTATGCATATCCATCCATATGCAACCGACAAGTTTCTTCTAAATTCCTTCAAATATGGGATTCACCGTTATCGATCACTGCTAAGGAAGGATAAATACAAGACTAAAATATCATAAAAAACACTCCAGGGGGTGATTTTTTGAATTGTGTACCATGTATATGGTCTAGGGGTGCTGCGTTTTTTTCACATGTTTTAAAGTATCTAAGAAAAAAAAAACACGTACCACGTCCCACTCAGTGTGCTTTCGCCCTTAACCAATTGTTTGAAGTGGATCAATATAAAAGGAGGCTGATTAAATAGAGGGAGTGTACATATTGCTTGTAATATATTATTAGTTCGTTCTCGAATGATCGACATCAAAAATATATGAAATACATTTGCATTTAAGTTTTGGAATAAAATCTAACATCATAAATTTTACTGGTATTAATACAAGGATTATATAATAAACAATGTTTTAATTTGCTCTATGTATTATATAATATAACTACAAATGGTCAATTGATTTAAAAGTAAAATATTCTATTAATTGTTTTTAAGTGTGTAAAATATATGTTTAATGATTTTTTTGTACATGTGAGAATAAAGTCTACGGTTTAAATAAATCAAATTATAAGCTTGCCCTTAAATCAATAAAACAACAGCACAACGGAATATTATATATTCTGTTGTGTATGATATATTGTAAAAGGATAATTATAACAAGAAAACATACTTGGACGAAGAAAGGAAAATGCGTGGGATTAAATAGATGAATGTTTTACTCAGTACAGAATAAAATGGAAGCACGTTGTAAATGCCTTCATCCAGCAGTATTTGTATATGTAAATAGTGAACGAATAGAAATGTTGACGATTATGAATATTTCTAAATTTAAATGTGTTAATTTGTTGAATGAATAAAAAAAGTTAAAAGTAATTAATCATCTTTATATGTAGTATATTGAAATCGTTGGAAGTATCGATTGAAAATTTAATGCAATATTCACCGATATCAAAGTAATATGAATTGATTGTATATCTATTTATATAAAGTTATCCGGGTGGTAAATAGGTATATACATGTACATATGTATGTAGGTATAAATGGGTACCCGAGTGAGGGAAAACCTTTTTTGTTTCGGAATTTATTCAATTCGTTCGGAACCGAACAAATTAAGTCGAAGCACAGGGACGGAGAATTGGGGAGGGAAGCAAAATAAATTTGTAAAGTTTGCGAATGGCCTTTGAAAAACTTTTCAATCAATTCTCTTCGATACAGGTGATGGGTAGCAAATGGAACGAGAGAACGACGCAGGATCGAGAAAGATTGATTTGAACAAAAAAAAGAAGAAAAAAAACTTTGTATTTTGGAAAGTAATGAAGACAATCCAATCGAGACGTCCTTGGATTGTCGATTCGTTCCCGATTGCGAGTTTCCAATTTTTTACTTTTTGCTTTAATTAAAATATCGTAACTTACTTGGGTCGATGGACGTTCTGTGGCAGCTGAAGTTCGCAACGTTGTCTCAGTATACCTTCCCAAAGTTGGACACCGACTATGCCGAAGATGAAGAACACGAAGAAACACAGCAGTAGGACGTTGCCGAGCATTGGAAGCGTGTCCAGCAGCAGCATCACCAGAATACGCATACCTGAAACGAAGAAGTTCGTGAGATCCAATCTGATATCGAGATCTGCAGAGAAAGCCTATTGACAAACGAGCAAATCAGAAAATCCGATAAATTTGTGGCGAGTTCAAATCGAAATTGAAATTGAATACTACGTCGATTGATCTATTTTGGAATACTTAATAATAGTGTTTTTTACATACCTCTTCTTACTTCGCCTTACGATTACTATTATTATTTAGGTAAAGTACTATGTATGTATTTTAAAGATCCAATAATGTTCAGGCGAAAAAATCCCACAATTATATAAATATAAACATATTAATTCTGTTTATATTTATCGAATTGTTATGATATTTGGCAGTAGAATTGAGTTAATCTAAAATGGAATTTTTTTTTCTAATTGCTATAATCATTTTCCATAAAGGAAACATAGTTTCGTAGTTGGTGGAAGTGTAACGTTGACGAACAATAAAGATGCCGCGATAAAATTCGCTGGTGGATTTGTGTCAAGTGTTTTTCTACTTAAGAGTCTTTGCTAGCGTTCTCTATGAAAAGGCAAGAATTTTTCCGTGTAAAAACTCACCTCCTTTGGCACAATACAAATGCAATTAGGGTAATGGAATAGCGGTGTGCCACCTCGTCTCACCTCAGAGGGAACGACTTAACACGCTGAGGCCAGAAGTCGGGCAAAATAGCCAACTAGAAAGTCGTCAAGAGTCGTTACAAAGTCAACTAAACGACAAGTGAAAATAACGAACGAAAAAAAAATACGAAAGAAATTGAAGCGGTGCCACCCCATTTTCTTCTCTCTACTGTTCTCTTTGCAAAAGCAAAAATAAAACTACGTACATTTACTATTACGTACATATAAATAAATAGAAGTATAGTAAATGTAACTGAGACCGAGATAAAATGCCAAGATAAAAATATCGACTTGGAAAATATGCCGGTGTTAATAATTATTCTGGATTAAATGAGGTGTAGCGAAGTGATTAATTATTTAAAAATAGCTAACGTTCAGTTCTTCGGTTATAACGCTTCGTAGACTTTTATAAACCAGCGGCGTGGATTAGTGGTTAGAATATAAGGCTTTTGAGCAGAGTTTTACGGGTTCGAGTCTCAGTAGAGTTCCACTGCTGGCCAGACCTTGGTTTGTGACTCCAAGGTCGATCGTTACTTATCAGAATTTGAAAAATTTCGATAAAACGATCCCTGTAGAATTTGCTTATCCTTTCCTATCTCTCTTGCTAATCTCAAGCTATTCGGCGTCTTGAGGTTCGCCAATTTGATTATAAAACGCTATACAAATTTCTCCATAGATGTCACTGTGGATGCTTGTATGAATTCTCATTTTATAAAATGCTTATGTACATATATACATAGGTTGTATTGTATTTGTTTAAGTTTACTCGTCGCTTTAGAGCCATCTATAAAGGCGAGTATTCAAGTTCTATGAAATAAAATAAAATACGTATTTATAAACAGATAATATTGTATGATTTTTAAGATATTTTCAAAATATAATAAAGAAAAATTAGGCCAGATTTCATTAGAAATTTGAGAATGATACCAATGTTAATAAAAGCCATACCACTTTAGACATCTGCTGAATTTCCATCAGCCTAATTTACGAACATCATTCTCTTAGAGAGAAACAGAGAACAGAATACGACATTAATATTATACTTTCGTCGCGCTTTATTTATTAGCAAAACTCCGTCGCGAGGAAATATAAGTGAAAACTCTTGAGGCGAATTTTCCACGAAGCACATTCGACGCGAGCAACCCTACATAGAAGCGCAAGAAAGCCTTTCCCGTACAAAGTCAAACTTTCTTGAAAGTAATTAATACTATCCTCGCGCGCGAAACACGCGAAGATTCACAAGACTAAATGGGAAGAGCTTTCCTCGTAATTTTCCGCGAAGGAATTCGCTTTTCAGGCCAAATTTTTCTTTGTATCTCGAGTCGTACGCCAAAATTAACGTTATGGCGCTTATAATTTTTGACATTAAAATGAAATGTTTTCAGTTCGATCGCCGTAAAAACAGTTTCATTTTTCCTAGGTTGTTTTTCAGGAGGGTGGGAAAATCACGGCTTGCACTCGCAATGAAAGTTTCAACGCTAAACGTCCAAATGGTAAACTTTCACTCGTTTTAGGGAAAGTTTTCTCTCGGCTAGTTTTCCCAACACCGTGCACCACGAGACACGACATCTCCATTTAAGTTAACTCAACAGGTTCACCGCGCTCTGCGGAGTGTGAAAAAATGTTTTTGGTTTCAGTGTGACTGTAAAAATTGTTTTTGGAGAATTAAAATTTTACTGAAAAATAAAGGTTGATTTTGAGTATTAACAGTGGATGAAATTGTCTTTATGGTGTGTCACAAAGCGTTTTTATGTACATAATATATGGTAAATAATGTTTGTAACATTTTTTCATAAATTTATTTACATATAAAATTGGTTCGAAACATTCTTTGGAACCCGAAAAGCTAGAGGATTACGATTGTTTCATTTGGATTTTCGTACATTTTCATATGTTTGTGTAATATGAGATGAACTGTTGTTTACACAGGATGCTGAGAGAACCCGAAAATAATGCCGGATTACTATTGGTAGTAATCTAGTAGCCGATTTGCAAAGAAAATAGCACACGGAGATTATTTTAGGCAGACATAAAAGGGTTTTCCCGTATAAATTTTGGTAAGGAAAAAAGCGTAAGGTTCAGTAAGATGATTTATTCTAATCGAATTCAAAAAAATGTATATTTCTTTAATTTTTCATTCCATTTTCTTAATTAAAAGAATATTTACTTTTCTTAATTAAAATGATATTTCTTTCTTAATGTCATGCAGAAGTGTGTATTATGGGAATCGTTTCAAATTTTCAATTATGTATATTGATTTTGTAGATAGTTTAATATGAATTTTAGAACAAAATACGGCGAGAATAACTTTTTATTTTATGTTTTTGCGTTTTTCCCCATACAAGCAATTATGGCGTAGAAAATGGTTAGGAATTTTATCATTTGGATCGAAAATATTTATGTGTGTTGTTGTTGAACAAGTCGTAAATAGTAAGGGACGCATAGTTTTTGCAATAAAAAATAAAAGTCGACCATCTCATTGACATAGTTTGATATGTATACATATACAATAGTAAAATGTGATATTCCTCTTGGCAAAAAATAATATAATATTATTTTCGCAATGTAAGAACACGATGCTAATATAAAACAGAACGTTACAAAGAAAATTATGAAAGCATTATTGCGTTATGACTTTTCTTACAAATTACAAATAAAAATATGTAGAGATTTTTAAAAATATTGTATGAAAACACAATGAGAATTTCTTACATACTAGTTAGTTTTGACTAGTTTTTAAGTTTTTAAATACAGAGCTTAGCGTCACGTATTAAATAATTGTAAAAAAAATTATTTAAGTATTTATGAAAACGATTCCCATAACACTGAGATTAAATTAGTGTTGTGATTATGAACTATCGATGTATGTTCTCGTATCAATCCTGTACAAATTAAATCCACCGTTCATTATTATCTATGTCTATTTTTACGATTGTTTTTGTTTGATTGAATTGCTTTTGGATCATCACATAGAAATAGTGATTATTGATGTAGCTGAAATCTTCCAATGGCAATTGTTATTAGTATAGTTACATTAGTGTGTCTGTTATATTAATGTGGATTTTATTTATATGCATAGAATGTATAAAATACTTTTATATAATCCATTAAATTTTCACATAATTTTAAAACTAAGAATAGTGACAAAATTATATGCAAAGTTAAACTAAACGACCAACTGTGGCGCAATAGAGTAGAGTAGGTTTTGAAAGCAAACAAAATGACATTCAACCGGAAGGCCATTTAATATATTCCAGTTAATCCAGAAGCCCTGGATCAACTTTAGTCTTGATAGGTAGCGGATGAAACGACACTAGTTATATGTACAATACAATCCAATTCTCTGCATATATTAAATACATACTTGGTATTCGGTTGATGGCTCGCAAAGGACGAAGTACCCTGATAGTCCTGATTGCCGACAAATTCATATTTTCAACGTTCAGGCAATATTCCAAGGCCCTGAAAATTTAAATAAAGACAAATCAGTGAAATGAAATATATTTCACATCGCATTAAAAAATATTTTATACTGACCCAGCGACGACTATGAAAAAATCCAGCCTGTTCCAAGAGTCTGCCAAGTACGTCGATTTTCCATAAACACCCATGGCAACCATTTTAATGGTCATCTCTAGCGAGAAGAAGGCGAATATAAAGTCGTCGAAAACCTGAAAGAGTGTATTTAAAATAAAATATTAAATTCATGGAGGTTATCTCGAATGGTATTTGGTCCATTTGTTTTTGGTTTGGTTTGTTACCTGGAGGATCTTGCAACGATTGGTGACACATTTGTCGTCCACACAAGGTTGGTACATACCCAAAGTGACGCAATTCAACAAGATCACCAACATGGAAACTCGTTCAAACCACGTATATACGATATATGCAGTTAAGGAAAATCAGTTTTATATTGATAATTAAAATTACATGTAAATAAAAAGTACACATTTTTGAAAAATGATTTTGGTCCATTTTCTACTTCTACTATTATTGAAAATGATCCAAATAAAATAATGATCCAAATTTCACAAAATATTTATATATTTTGTGAAATTTGGCCGGACCAATATTCAAATGGTGAAATAATGAAAATTCATAGGATAAACACTGACATGATTGGTGGGTGAAATTTTTATTAATTTTAAATTATTTACATTCACCGAAATCTGTACACATTTACTATGTGGCTTAGCGCGAACGAGAAAGCTCAAAAGGCAACAGATGTTTTGTCCTCGTGCAATAATAAAAAAGCGAGTATTTCCGGCCGCATTGTAGGTGGATATAACTCGGGCGGATTATTTAAGCGGGGCATTAGCGAACAGAAAGAACCAGCGCTTCTCAAAATTTACCGACGACCGTCCGCAATTAAGGACTCGGAGGAGATTAAGGACCCAAGTTTTGCCCCACTCATCCCATTCATTTAATTGCGCTCATTTCGAGCGCGCGCATGAAACCCAATAGATTTTCCTTCATTTTTATACCATTTTCTTGATAATTTACGAGTAATAATGTATCAAGGAATATTTTGAAAATATTTACTCTAAATAGAGCCTTCAATTAAAACCTAAAACCTATTTGAATTCTTGGCGAAAGCAACTAATATTATAAATGTAACTGAGCTGACATAATTTTCATTGATGAACAGTTCATATATGTCCTTTGATGAATAATTGAATAGACTAGTGGTTTAATCCCACTGATCAACAATCACGGGTTTAATCCCACTGATTGCTGCTGACCAGATCTTGGATATATGACGCTAGGTCGATCGTTTCCTGGAGTTTATCTGATTTTCATTGAAACGGTTCCAGCAAAGCGGAAACCTTAACCCACTTGCTCGCAAATTTTCGAATTTTGCAGATTTGTACAAATGCTGTAAATTTGTCCATAGACGTCTCTGTGGATCGATGTTTGTATTTGCCTTGTATAATAATTACAATACTTTGTACTTAACCATAGATATTGTGTTTAATGTGAATATATGGGTGTATATGTACCTCTGTATATATAATTAATAATTCTCAATTTGTATACCACATTCATTGCTTTGTAGAATTCTGTTAAGACGAGTGTGATAATTGATTGAAATAAAATAAATAAATAAACTCGCAAAATAAAAACAAAATATTTAAATACCTATTTGTACTAAAATGCCAACAACAGTGTATATGTATATATGTATGTATATTATATATGAACATATTTAATCGATAATTATAAAATTGGAAAGTGTGTTGAAAAAGCTAAGAATATGAGTAGATCAAACTGTGTATGTACATATGTATGTACATATATATTGCAAATTTTTATATTATAAATATTTACTTAATCTGCTGTATATTTTTATCACACTTCAAAAACATTTGTGTATGTATGTAAGTACAGAATAAGCTAGTATTGTAAATAGTGTGTTTGTGGTTTGAATAAAAAAGGCATTTTATACGAGTAGACAAATGTTATATGGAAACATCGTAACCGGTCGGCGTGGAAAAATTCCCGATGTAGAATTCGAAACACAAAGAACTGTCAACTTGAAAGCATTGTGAAAATATTCCATTTTTCCCTTTCTGTGTTTGTCCAAATGTGTATGTATGTATATATATATATATTTATAAATACATACACGATTCCCCTCCCCCCCTAAATATTTGACAGCCCGCGGCACTCTTTGTAATGAAGAGAACGCTTCTGTCGTTTTGAGAATACATACATATGTATATACATACATATATGTACATATTTACAAAGCAATGTAAGTATGTGCGTAAAATAAAATGGATAATCAAACTTGTAATATTTCAAATACTTGGTTTAGGTGTCAAATACATATAATAAGATTGAATATTGAAAATGTTAAAGTATTATTCAGATAAATTTGATTGTTTACTGTATTTATAGTAACATAATATAAGTAAGCTTTAAAATTTATTTTTTGGACACACGCTTGAAAATTTGTTTTTGTAGATTTCAAAAGTGAAAAAATCAGAACGAGGCAAAATATTGAATTTGGCTTTTCGTTTCACAAAAAGTCCTTTCACATCAAAGGATCGTCGTTTGTGCGTTGAGTGAAAGCACTCGGTTTTCTTACCACCAACCGATACAAAGGAAAATCAAAAAAGAAGAAAATGGACCCAACTAATCTCGCTTATAATCGACCGTCGCAAAGAAAATATACAGCCGACGATTATAACAGCCGATAAGGAACCAAATTGATTAAATAATGCAGCGCCGGGCATATTTGCCGTTTCTCTGGAGCACTTTTGTATGAAAATTCATCAGAGACGTTTTGAATTTTTCGCTCTCGTTATTGTAGAAGACTCGATACGAACCATTCAGAGTTATCTCAGAACGCCGCTCGACATCTCTACGGCTACACCGGATGCTGGAGAGCCTCTCCATGGAGACCGGACTCGTGTCAGCGTTGAAGATTTCCCGGAAACGATATCGGAACTCCCGGTAGAGAGAGAGAAAGAGCGGGACTTTCCGACGTCAATTATTATTTATCAACGCGCCATGTGAGAATTTTTTTTCTGCTCATAAATATTACAACGCACGTCAATAGCCCATGTATGGAATTAATGAAGCATGCTTGGGTATATCACTGCGTGATAATACGTCATGCCTGTTGTTGCTGGAACAGTTGGGACTTTATGTACATATGTCCCTAATAATTATGTGCGTGGTAGACATCATCATTTGATGGTTGTACCTCCTGCTCGCACAGTTCTTTTTCGAATGACTCCTATTACCAAGAGCTATTCGACTTCTCAATGAAATCGTTGCTGCCGTCCCTGAATGTGATATTTTCCACCTTGGTGAGCGTAGATTATCAGATATTATTTTAACATATTTATCTGGTAACCTGCGCTCATCATTATTTTCTTAATTTGAATGTGATGTATGACTGGAATCTTGATCTACTCTCTTCCATTTGGGCCTCGCTGTGATTTTATTTTACTTTTTCGTTTTCTTTCTCCTTATGTACATTTTTATTTACTATTTTTCTTTTGTTCAATATGAAACTGAGAATGTGATTTTTGGATTTTATTTTTGATTTTTACACTTTTTTACATTTATTCTTTTTCTTATGTATTTTTTTTTGTTTTCTGTTTTTTTATTTTTATTTTTTCATTTTATCATGTTTTTCTGCTTTTGCATTTTTACTTTTTATTTTATGTATTTTATTTTTCTGTTTTTCATAATTAAATGTAGGCCATAGTGGCGCATTAGGTTCTTCCTGTAAAGCCTCAATGGTCCAAAACTACTATAAATAAATTATTTGAAATGATTTAATATTTAATATATCTTAATCACTTTATAACGGATTGAAACGATCGTTGACAAAATGTACATATGTATTATAGAAATGTATTTGATGTACGCATGTAAAATAAGAAATCGTACCATCAGTTATTCTGAATGTCAATTGTTAGATAATGTGACAGGAGTTGATGATGTGAAAAAAATATATTTCAAGAAAAAATGTCCGTTTCCTTTCAAAAAAATATATCAAATATGTTTAAGTAAAAACAAAGTAGGCTTAAGTAGGTTTACATGTTCCATCGTCTTATCTTTATTATACATATATGTATGTCGTCATCATCATTCACAGCTATTCGCCATCCACTGCTGGATGGATGCATATGCAACACGCTTCCATTGGTCTCTGTTTTGAGCAACTCTCATCCATCTCATTCTACATATTTTTCAGATTTCATCCACCCATCTCCCTTGTGGCCTTCCTTGGACCCTTTTATATTCTCGGGTGCCATTTGAGCACAACTTTTGTCCATCTAGCGTCCATTATTCTAGCTACGTGACCCACCCATTGCTATTTCAATTTCTTTACCCTAACCATTACATCAACCACCTTTTGTCATATATCTAACCCACGTATTCCGTTTTCCATCTCTCCTCGTTATGCCAAGCATATGTACATACTTCTTTGAGTGCACTGGACCTTATGCAGAATTTTGGCGTTCAATGCCCAAGTTTCGCATCCACATGTCATCACTAGCAAGACACATTTCTTCAGGCACAGTGGCATTTTAGATTTTAATACATGTACATACATACATACGTATTATATATACTTTATTCGTTTAAGATTTTAACTTTTATTATATTCTTCTTCTCTTTATAAATTCTTATTATAATGTAATATTACGTACATACATATATGTACATATGTATATAAAACGATTGTTTGTTTGTCTGCATGCAAATTAAAACCATCAAGTTTGAAATAGTATCTCATTGTATTCTAACATAGACCATGAGGTGGATTTTTTATATACATATATATATAACTTTGATATTAAACTGACAAAAGACCCGGCTCAGCATGGCTTAAAGTCGTATATACTAAAGTTAGATGGAGCTTAGGTTTAGACACCGCGCAGTGCCAACCACTCTAGATATAAATCTTAATATGTACTAGTCAATACCTGTCACTGGAACACATTACAGTTGTCGTGACTCAAATTAGATTTCACATAATATGTACATACATAAATACGAGTATTTTATCTAAAATTTCACAGGTTTGCTTATACGTTGAACCTAAGATCGTTTTGTTCGACTATATGTAGTACAAGAAAAAGGGGTGGTCGTTACGATTGCCGGCAATAAATGCTCGTCTCTTCTAATACGAGGTCTCCGGCTGCAGCTACGACTCGACAATTTATCATCGAAAACGGGGGCCGCGGGTCCCCTAACAGAGACCGCGTAATGGGGTCATAAAGGGACCCTTCTTCTCACACACAGAACACCGCATGAGTATCTCTGTATACCTTTTAGTGAGAAAGACCACGGGCTAGCCGAACGGTTTAAGTATTTATATACTATATTTCGTATTGAGTTGTACTGCTAAAAGGCCTATTTATATGTAGATGTTGCGGTGGAGTTTTCTCAGTGCAATATCTAAAGCGGGTGTCAGAGACAGTTATAATGTACATATGTACATACATATGTAGATATCTAATTCTATCTTTTAGAATTTTAAGTCTTTGAATGATCTGCTACCTGCTACTTATTGGTTTGACGATCCGCCTCCACTTCTCCTGGTTCTGTGCCAAGTTAAAGGTAGCGATAAGGGACGATCCCGCCAGTTCCTTGATTTGGTCAGATCATCTCTCAGGAGACCGACCTCTCGCTCGCTTTCCCTCCAGCGTTCCGGCGACTACCAGTCTCTCCAGACTCTGCAGACTCTTCAGCTTCTCCAAATTCTTCCTGGCCATATGGCGAAAGTATGAAAGAACTCTTTTCCTACATATTGTGAAGAGTCTCTCTGATACTGCTATCTCTTTGAGGATGGAGATATTCGTGCGTTTTGCGGTCCATGGTATGCGCAGCATACGTCTCCAGCAACAGATTTCGAATGAATATAGAATGTCTCTTTCTCTCTTTTTAGTGTTCATGTCTCGACTCTACATATGTATGTATATAATGCAACGGGGAGCACCAGAGATCGCATCAGATGGATTTTTTTTTTTACAATAGAGCGGTTCTTCCATTTTTTTTACCGAACTGATCATCGTCGTTTTCGCCATTCCTACTCTTTAAGAGTTTTTTTAAGAAAACTAAAATTAGCAGTAGGTGATACATATATGTAGCTATAAAAAGGCTTATCATACGTTCCAGTTTGACTGTCCCGGTTTCAAGGTATGGTCCCGGTGTTCTGACCAGTTTGTCATTTTGGCCCAGTTATTTGGTAAAAATTAAGAAGTGTCGGATATACACGCAGTACAAAAAGTACCGCTTCGGAAAATTTCTTCCAGCTATTAACAGAGTATTTGAAATCATCGAAGGACTGAAATAATATTTTATTACCAGTTCTTTGATAATGATTGTGGGGAAATATATTTGTGGTTTGTGCGGGGGCTACTCAAATTGTTTAATAAATCTATCTTGATTATGTAAACTACAAAAGCAAGTACAATTGACATTGTCAGTGAACTTGGAAAATTAAAAACAAATCTTGAGTGATGGCGTGATGGTAAATGTAATAAATTGGGTTACATGTCAATTTTAGTGATTTTTAAAACTTCCTTTAATATTTTTTGTATTTTGAAAATCACTATTATTTTTATTACGAATAATTCTGTAGGTTGGCAAGAAAAGTCAATATTCGTTGAAGTTGGAGTCAGAGTTTGGAGTCGAGTCGGAGTCGATAAAATTTGAACCGACTACACAGCCATAGTTCCGAGTGAACTCTTGAAATTGTCTCGGTTGGAGAAAAAATATATAATGATAAGTCTAGCTATAAACACATATTGGAAATGGATAAAACAGTACTGAAATGTTACCCAAGAGAATACAGAAGGAAGTAAGAATGACACATAAACTGAAAAAAGTCTGGAATAAATGGATGAAAGCTCAATTTAATATGAATAGAAAATACTACAACCAAAATGCTGCAGTATAAGAAGACATTGAACTAAATAAAAGTATGCTGAAAGTAGAGTTAAATACATACATACATATGTATATGAAGTCATTCACATTCAGAAAAAATGGTGTACAAAAATAGTACAAAACAGAGCTGTCAATTGTGACATTCCTTCTTACTTGACCCAGAACTAACCCCATTTGCACACATTGAAGATGCACCAACCCAATTTCAAACGGTGTACATTCACATGCAATTAAAAAAAATCAGCACTGAAGTAAACATTTATAAAAGCACACGTAAACATTGACTCATACCTATCTATAGTTATACAACGACAGATAGCATGTCAAGTTTGGTGACCTGGAGATATCAAACATTCTTTTGAATATATTTATTTTGGCATATACTTATGTAGATATGAGTCTGCATGTATGTATATCGTAGATACGATTGAATTTTCTATTTGAAGTAACGTCTAACCCCGTTGGTTCGTTCTGCGAGTAACAAGAAGCGGCACTGTCACGCGTCATGTCAACCCATTAACGTCGTCGTTTGGCGGATGCTCATGTTTTATTTATCGGTCGATTTCGCCAGTGGCAGCCACAACAACAGCAACGACAACCGATACCGAAAACGGGGGGAGAAAACGACCCCTAAGCGAATGAGCAAACATCCTTCGGGCGTAGTCGCCAAATATTCTTTTATTCATGAAAAATCACGACGATATAACTTTACGAATACTTACATAGTATGATATGTCGCACGCTATGCTCAATGTAAATTACATATGTACAGTGTCGTAACTAGATTTTCATCACTCCTGTGCATGATTATAATTCTGGCTGCTTTAATTTTATTGAGAAAAAACGCATAATATGTATGTATTAGTATTTAATACATTATAAATTTTGAAATTTGTGGATAATCTAATATATAATTTTGAAAGAGACTTTGCATATATGTATGTATGTAACCTTCGTTGGTTGGTTCGTAGACAACACATTCGATTTTTTTTTTTCGATTCATATGCGCCGATTCGATTTTTTTCGATTCAAAGGATTCGAAGTCCCCGAAGTCCAAGCGCCGCTAGGGGAGGAGGCTCCGGGGGCGAAGGTTCCGGGGGGCGACGGCGCCGAGAGCGAAGGTGCCTTCACGCCAGGGGAGGGGGGGGGCACTGGATTCTGGTATACATATAATTTCGAAAGAGACAGTATATATTTTTAAGTTTGTTCGTGACAGTCAATTTAATAAAAAAAACAAATGAGTATTCAAATAAATTTATATAAAACAAAACTATTCAAATAAATTTAATAAAATTAAACTATTAGATTAGTCATGTTTAAGGGGTTTATATTACAAATACTGAGCGAAGCCGGGTAAAGCCACTAGTTACATATAAAAGAAAAATGTGCCCCCAAGTGAAAATTTCAAATTTAATTTATTTTTATTTTTAATAACTCGAGCAGACAACGCTGCAGGCTTTATTTTTACAATGGTAAATTTTTTTACAATAAAAAAAGATTCTTTTGTCCTGGGCCATGTTTTTGGGCCATTCTTTTGTCCTGGGACATTAATTACATATATGTTTGTACCTATGTATATGCGTATAATGGCAGTCATTGAAATAAATGAATGTATACATACATTGTATATACTATTTAGCTATTATTAAAATGAAGATTATTTATTATTTAGTATAAATAATGTTTTAAATTTTAAGCATTTAAAAAGTCAAAATTTATATTATGCATGTCAATATATTATATTTAAAGGAATAAAGCTCAATTTGGTGCTTTGATTTCACTGTACGTATGTATGTATGTGTTTGTGTGAAAATTTATTATAGGTGTGCGATACGATATGGATCATTTGATGGCACATATTCTATGGGGCATTAATACGCCATAATAGATTCCGCCACTAAATGCCAAAGGGCTCGCAATTGAATTCCGATGGAATTGGAATTAGTCCCTTATTGAAATGTTACAATATGCGACCGAATATTATTAATTATAATAAAATGATCGTTATGCATATGTACCTACAATATACGGGTAAAAAGTTCAACCGATTACCTAACAATTGTTAATTATAAAATGAAATTAGTCACCATGATAAAATTTTATGACAATTTTCCATATATGTACACATATTATAGCATAATATTCATATAATAGTGATTTTTTTAAATGTAAATACATTCATATAAACCACAGTAAATAAAAAAATGGTATTAAACTTGTACATTTATAAATTTGAAGATTATAAATTTGAAATCATATTCAAATAGTAGGGACATATGTAGTCTTGCCAATTTGATGAGGTACCCCTCGTTGGATAGCATCACCGAGCTACACTGCTGGTTATATGTATGTATGTACATAGTTTAAAGGTGTTTTATGTTTATCATCATTATCATCATCATCTACATTCATTTACCACACACCGCCTCTCCAACATGCTTCCACCTTTCGTCCATTCTACTAGCTACGTTGCCCACCCATTGCCATCTAGATCTCTTTACTATATCCACTATGTCCACTACCCTTGTCATATTTCTCGCCCACGTATTCCACCACATGTTTTTCCTTGTTATGCCAAGCATACACTGTTCTATACTTTGAGTACATTGGAATTTGTGTAGTATCTGGGCGTTCAATGTTCAAATTTCACACCCATCATTTCACAGACATCACTGGTTAAACACATTGATCACATTTTTTTCTTCAGTCAAAGTGGCATTATTGATTTTAAAACGGCATTTATTTGTCCAAATGCACTCCATTATTATTAAAAAATACGTTATACAGAATTTTTCTCAAATGATTAAATGTTCATAAAAATATTTGACGATTTAATGTGAAATAATAACAGTTTATTTAAAATGAGTGTTCAAAAAATTATATGTTAAATATGAAGAAGTATTTATATTATGAAAGCCGCTTAGTTTCAGAGATCAAACGATTTCGTCGTTCATTTTTTTTTTCTTTACATTTTTTCGAGAAAAATGCGAAATAATATCAAACTTTTGACGAATGTTTCGCATATTTTCACCGTTATTTTACCATAAATTTACCATTAAGCTTCACGTGCATGTACATATTTATTCCAAATCGCACGTATCGGGAAAGGTTCAGTCGCTCTCTTGCGGCCCGTCGCCTTTTTCTTGATATATCGACTACGAATTCTTTTTCACTTATTTCTCGTCTTATTTCCAAAAATAGGGAATTGTAGGGAAATACACACGGAACAAACATTTCCATTTCTCGAAGGGGGAGCAGGGCGTTTATGTAAATAAAGATATCGTTTGTGATCCTCGTAGCCCGTTTTTTCAAATTTATTGGAACATTATAGAAGAATGAGGGGGCCAAGTTGCCCTTTGTACGGTTGCGCGAGCGGCGAAATCGTCGGGAAAAATCGATCAATTTTTCTTGTAGATTTTTCACTGTTTGAAAATCTGTATTCCGGTCAGCGATGGGATACTTCGAGTGTCCTCAGAAGGTGTCCATTTATCATCCTCGTCGACCGAGATTATAAATTGCTCGAAGGCACCTAATATATTACTAATAACATACGACAACGGGTCGTTTAACTTGTTTTTTATACCTATCTCAACCTAGACAGATTATAAATTGGATATAAAACACGCACGGGTGGAAGAGTGGATCAATGGTATTAAATAAAGTGACTTAGTTTTGATTTATTAGATTTCCGATTTGAAGCTAAATGCCGGGATTGATATAAAATTTTCATTACATACGTTCAAATATATCGTTTATCGTATATTTATGTGTAACGTTGTATATACATACAAAATCTAACTTAAAATTCTTAGCTCGACCTGTCATTATTTCATGTATCTACACACTTCGGTCAAACGCTCTGGGAATACCATTTTACGAATGGCAAATGTGAATGGTGACGTTTTCATCTTTCGAATACTGAATACTGCTTATGTATGTAATACATAATATCTTTGATATGTAAATCCAGTTGCCACACACTCGAGCTGACACAAGGCGCAATGCATCTCTCGCTCCATCCGTTGCATTTGCATCCCACTCGTTATCTCGCTACAAATAATGCAAAATTCTTGGCTGACTGACTGCTTGCGTATGTCGGTCGATCTCGTTTCGAATATTCAAATTATATCGTTGACTTTTCTCTCAATTTTTAATGTGTTTTTAAAAAGGAAAACAGCGAACAAAAACGCGCCACATTTTTCACTCGACCGACAGTTTAACGGCGAGCTTAATACAATTAACCGGTGTAAATGATAAGGGTCAGGTGTCGGAAGAAACGCGAGAAGATGCGAACGGATATTGCCGAGTCTTTAATGCTGCCCTAGAGAATAAAAATTGTATACATATACGTAGGTAGGTAAATATATTGTGTACGTAAAATATATATAGAGAGAGAGTTGATCATCTACAATATTTTTTCATATAAATAAATATCAATATAATATATGTATGTAGAATTAATTTTACCGAAACATACTCGTATGTATGTTTTTATTGTATTATACACGTGTAGTATTAAAAAAAAATTACAACTCGTTAAGTTTAAGGGCATTTAAATAAATTTTGTATTAAATAAAGCTTGGCGGAAATGCTTTGAAAAATCGAATTGTACAAAAATCAAATAAACATTGCCTTGTAATTTTTTTACGACGTATACACAAATTGTATGATATAATATCAAATAATTTAGGATACTTGAATTGATTTAATTAAAAAGATTTAGCCTACTTTCGCACTCTAACGACCGCACATAATGAAATATAAAAACATTTGCAAAGAAAGTAAAAAGAGGAGAGAGAGAGAGAGGTACACTCCTAATAAATTCCCATCATATTTTCCGAAGAAAGTTTCTCCTACTTCATTTCCATAATTGAATGGATTTTATTTTTGTGTTTTATTTTTATTTGTAAAGCAGAGAGGTGGCGCCTCGGAATTTTCTACATTTTTCCATTCCGTCAACTTTCACGATTCACCATCATCATCATTATGATTATAATTATTTTTAATTCCATTTTTGAAGTCCTGTTCTTCTGCATCAAAATTAATGGCGTGTCGGAGAACTACGACATTTTTTGAAATTTTAAATGCACTTTTGCGCAAAAGTCCGCGACAACGATCTGCATATTAATGTACGGAATGAAGGTCTCTTTTGCCGGTCCGTTTCACGTTGATTTCCCGCCTCTTTACGGCCGTAATTAATTTTAAATTATAAAAAGTACCTACTACGATAATAGCACGTTCTCGTTGCGAAAATGTTGACCTGTTTCGGTTGAGTTGTCTCGCGTTATAAATATTAATACTACAAGAAGTACATTTCGTACGCTTTCTGGCAAGGCTTTTAACCGCGTAAGTTACACCCCTCGATTCAAAGATTTACATTATTGTCGCTGCGCCTGGACCGAATGATTGATCGGCCATTTTGTAAACACCGCGAGCGCAGAGCATATTTGTCCACGTAATGGCGGACGTGTTGTAGAAATCGATCAATGCATAATATCAAATATCTACATGTATTGTACAGATTATGTAGGTATATTCTTTAAAATGAATATTGGATTGAAGAAATTTTTATCGATATTGAAGTACGCATATGAGCCGTTATATTTGAAGGCGGCATAAGTACACTTTTCTTCATTTCTTGAAATGTTTCGAAAAACATTAAATATAATGTTTTGCGTTTAACAATATTAAAAAATACAAGTGGCCTGTAATAGGTTTATTCTGCTTTGCCGAGATTCTGGATATATCGAATTAAAAGTAGTGATATGAATTCGCGAATTTAGTCAAACATAAATAGTGTTTTTGGAACTGAAAATTGGACTTTCACTTTCAAATATAACGGCTCATATTATCAATTTGGAAACTTAAATGTGCAAAAATTCATATATTAAATTTTGAAACGATCCAAAAAAAATTTAATCTGAAAATTTACCTACTGATAAATACGCTTAAAGTAAGAATTAATTAGATTGTCCTCTATAACTTATCCCATATTTACAGGAATGTCATTGACTGTCGGATTTATACTAAAGTTTAACCCATAAATCAAGCTTTTTATAATACGGATTTCGCACACACATAAATATGTCGGTTTTAAATCATATAGACATATGTATGTATGTACA
This sequence comes from Arctopsyche grandis, assembly GCF_051622035.1. Lineage (NCBI taxonomy): Eukaryota > Metazoa > Arthropoda > Insecta > Trichoptera > Hydropsychidae > Arctopsyche > Arctopsyche grandis. The sequence continues at coordinate 13,898,367 of NC_135367.1, forward strand.
TGTACATAAAAGTATTACTCAATATTAAATAGTATAATATTTAAAATAAAATAAAAAAATACGAAAATTTCGCTTACTTAGATAGGCGTATAATAGTATATACATATGTATGTATGTACATATATACGTATCAACATTAGACGAGTTTATTGTGGATAAGTGATGTGAATTTGTTGCAAGTGACAGGATTATAAGTTAAAGTTCGCATCAATCATTCGACCTCGGGATGATACCCTATATTTATGATCAAGAGATGTATATATTTTTTAATCTCACCAATCTCTGGAAGAAGAAAGCGTTTTCCTCGGCATTAAGCACTTTCAACGTGCAGGCGAAATGCATTTTTAACGGCTTTAAAAATGAATGCGCTTTATTTGCCTTCGTTTTGAAAGTTTAATGCGTTTGTCCCTCGCTTCATTTTGCTCAGCTTCAGCTGGAAAAATGCAAATTCTCTCTCTCTCTCCGCTAAAAAAGCACTTTTTATATTAATGAAACACCGCCATATAGCGGTGTAGTAGTAGGATTTATGCTACGTTGGCCGAGTTTTGATTGTACGTATTAATGTGTAGGTATTTGAGTACGTGTACTGTATGCAGTGTTATTTGAATCACGTGGAATGTAAATGTACGTACGGTTCAAACGATAGCATGTGAAATTCTGACAGTGAGTGGAATTGGATCGCTTATTATTTAAAACAGATATGTATATACCTAAATATATCGACGTAGTTAAGCGAGAAAATCACGTACTACATATATTGAAATGTTCGTATATGTATATCCATAGCTTGAGTGCAGCTGGTTAAATACCACATATATATTTTAGATCATAGTACAGGATGTAAAATAGGCACATATAACTTTTTATACATATGAAAGTACACATGTTTATAGTTTTTTTACGAAAATTATACACAACATAACATTATGATGTACATACTTGTAATGAAACTAGAAAAAATTGAAACACTTATGAGGGTTTCTTTCACGCCTTACAAAATATATGTGAAGTAATTGAGAAGAATCAATAAGGCATTTGTACAGTTTCATCGAAGCGATTGAATGGGACTTCAAATTGAAAACGTTAGTTTTTCAATTAAATACGAATCAATTGCTAGGAAATTGAGTGTCAACCAGCGAGAGGCGTCCAACGGCCACTCTTGCAATTGAAAATAACTTGAAAGTGGGAAATGGGACAATTTGCTCGTCAAAAATTGCATGAAAAGTACATATGTACGTATGCAATTACAAAATTTACGTATAGACTATTCGTTCTGACTTTTCCTCCCCAACCCAAGGGTTAAATTTGAAAAGGGTCGTCTGAGGATCGACGTAACCCTTTAATTCGAGAAAACGGGATTTAATTTGGCTTAATGCGGTGGTGCCTTCAGAAACACTTGATTAATATCCACGTATGAACACGCCTAAGGGTTCTCGGATATTGAATGAAAATATTTTGAACTTGCTATATGTACCTACATATGTATGTACATGTGAAAAAAAGTAAGGCAAGTCTATTCGAGGATACGGTGATTGATGAATAGTGTGAAACTACTGTATTTTAAAAATTAAGTTATTTTCATAAATCAGAATGAATGTTATATAAGTTGAACAAAATGCGGTAAAAATATTTTAATATTGATTAAAGGTGAAAATTCTTGTATATATACATATGTATGTAGGCAGACTTGTCTTTAGTACGGTTTCTGGCCACGACGTTCGTCTAAAACGTTACTATAGATCCTAATATCGTAAATAATTCTTTTGTAAAGTAAAATTTTGGGATAAAAATTTGGGAAAATAATGGGAACTTCACTTGAATATTTCTTCCTATTACCATGACAGGTCATCCTAAATCGATACTATGGCTATTTTATTTTTGAAATATATATTTTTCCATAATGCCATTATGGGTTGCCGCTAAGCGACACCTGTGGTATGAATCGTACATATAAAATTTAAAAATCAATTCAACTAAAAATTTTTTGCTAATTTTTGATGGAGAACCTTTTCAAAAATAAAATTAGATAAATTGGCAAGCTTTGATAGGAAACGATCGACTTGCATTCGCAAATATCTTACCAGCAGTACTACAGAAATACTTGGATTGCATTATTTTCAATCGAGGGCAACCCAGGGCTTGAATTCGGGAACCTCTTGGTGTTTATCATTAACTTAATCACCGAGTTGTACTGCTGGCTATATTATATATATATTATACATACAGTGTATATATGTATACAGATATATATATATATATATATGGATGCCACGCAACCCTTCCGACATAATTGCATATTCACTAGAAATAATTAACTCTTTGGATCGTATTGTATGTGATAATAATCTTCAAAATTGCAATTTGAGAAAATGCACTGATACTGAGCATAGGACTTCCATTAATTACCTCTATCATTCGATTGTAGATGTGTTGAGAAATGCCGCTTCGACATCATTTTCTTCACCAACGCATCAGTATAATGATAAGAGGTTTAAGGTGGTTCCTGGTTGGAACGATCAGGTAGCGGCACGCTACCTAGATTCGAGGAACTCATTCATAGAATGGGTCGCAGCGGGCCGCCCTTCTACAGGAGAAATTGCCGACCGACGTCGTCATGCTAGGCATGTTTTTAAAATTGCACTGAAGGTATGTCAACGCAACGCTAATCAAAGTGTTATGGACAAGATAGCTCTATATCATAGAAATAAACACTTCAAGCAATTTTGGAATGCTACAAATGCTATTTTAGCAGTAAACAGTACTATCCCGATACATATTAATGGAATCTACAACCATCGGAGTATTGCCAATATGTTTAGCAAGCATTTCAAAGAGTCTGTTTCGGATTTGATGGGCAGGGCTGATGTGGTTATGTCTATCTCAGAAGATTCGTTTTTTCGTCATAACTGGCGACGAAGTTGAAACTGCGTTAAGGTCAATGTCTGGAGGGAAAGCAACTGGTTGGGACAGCATTAGTACGGATCATGTTCTGCATAGTGGTAAGAATTTCTTCATCATATTAGCAAGGCTTTTCAATGTGATGATTTTGCATGAACATGTACCTGAAGAGTTTTCAAGGACGACTATTGTTCCTGTCCTCAAGTCATCAAAGCTTGATGCTTCAGTCATTGACAGCTATCGTCCTATTGCTCTAGCCACCATTTTATCTAAAATTCTAGAGAAGATATTGAGTTGCAGATTAAGTGGCTACCTTTTGTCAGCTGATGAGCAGTTTGGATTCAAGAAGCACTCGTCGACGGACATGGCCATCTACACTTTAAAACAGGTAGTGGATTTTTATACATCGCGAAAAACTTCCGTATACGCCTGTTTTCTAGACTTATCCAAGGCCTTCGATCGAGTGGATCATGATCTACTTTGGTCCAAACTGTTAAAAAGGGGAGCTCCAAGTCAAATCGTGAGGTTTTTAGCATCCTGGCACCGGAATCAGTTCAGCCATGTACGCTGGGGGAATTCATACTCTGATCCCGCTTCTTTGAAGTGCGGGGTTAGACAGGGTGGGTCAATGTCTCCTGGCTTATTCAACCTTTACATGGATGAACTTTCACATCGCCTTCGACAGACTGGAGTTGGTTGCCACATAGGAGGAATATGCAGTAACCACATCAGCTATGCGGATGACATGGTGATCTTGGCGCCTTCTCCGTCAGCTCTGAATCGCCTCCTGGAAGTTTGCTCGAGTTATGCTGCAGAACATAATATGCGGTATAATACGAGTAAATCCATGGTACTGATTTTCCGATACGGTCGAGGTCCTCATTTCGTCCCCAACATTATTTTAGATGGGCGTAATCTTGAAACTGTTAGGGAAGTCAAGTATCTGGGACACTTGCTGACGGAGGATCTATCTGATGACCGTGACATCGAAAGACAAAGAAGAGCCATTTGTGTAAGGGCAAATATGCTGGCTAGACGATTTTTCCACTCCAGTGTAGAGGTTAAGAGACAATTATTTATGTCCTTTTGTACTAGCCTCTATACTGGTGAATTATGGACCAGATACAAGCGGGAGACGATGAGGAAGATAAAGGTACAATACAACAACTGTTACCGTGCTCTTTTCGGGTTACCTAGGAGCTGTAGCGCGTCGCAAATGTTTGTAGAAGGGCATGTGCCTCATTTTGAAGCCATTCTCAGGATGAGAGCGGCCTCTCTACGTCTTCGTATATTTTTATCGCCTAATTGTCTTCTTGCTGCTGCATCTTCTCATTTGCATTCTTCATTGTATGTTCGATGGATGGAACTGCTACACCGACCGCCTTGAATAGACATAAAATTATTATTATTTATTATTATTAGACTTATTTATTATTATTTATTTATTTATTTTTTGTTTACTATTATTCAATACTTTTTTTTTTTTTTATTATCTATATATTATTTATATGGGCGTTGGGGATTGCACTATTCTCCTCATCGTCTGGAATAAAAGCTATTATTATTATTATTATTATATATATATATATATATATATATATATATATATATATATATATATATATATATATATTTATATGTATACAGATATATATATATATATATATATATATATATATATATATATATATATATATATATATATATATATATATATATATATATATATATATATATATATATATATATATACTTGAAATTGAATATATTTTTCGATTCCGGCCGGAATTTGAACCACAACTTATCTACTGGTAAACAATTGCTTAACCAGCGAGTGACGTTGTGGCTAAATTGTAAGTAACGTCTGCTTTATTATTTAATAAAGTTTCGAGTTATTTAAAAGCAAAAACGAACACAACAAGTATCATTCGATTGACTGTGAGCTAAAGTCCTATTTGTTAAACATTGTCATTGGTCTCTAAGTGAGCATTACGATAGACAAATCGCTAGAGACTTTTCTGACAATTTTAGACTTTATTACATTATAATGCATATAAATGTTGCTTTGATTGAACCCCGTAGCTAATGATAATTAACCAAATTAACAGAAAAGTTAATGTGTGTACTTATTACACTACAAAAATCTTTCAAAAAAATCTTCTTTTAATATTCAACAAAAATATAATTCATTCTACACTATTATTCCAATTAACACTAGTAATTTTATTACATATATTCTTTCGAATAAAATGTCTAAAACATACCTGTATGTATATGTATATACATATACAACAAATATCTACATCACACGATGGAACAGTACATAGTTCATTAACAAATAAAACGGTCAATTTTATTTTGACATTTATATGTACATATACTGTACATGTAAAGTCATTTTTTCCCCGTCACTTTTTTTAAAGCGGCAATATTAGTGACTTATTGGCAGTAAATTGGCAGCGCGTTCCTCCCAGTCGATGGCAATTTCCTATCCAGTTTCCCGCTTTTAATTAGTTTGTTGGCAGTTTTCGGCGCGATAATACTTGATCGGGCTTGACGTCGACGAATCTCACGTTCAGGAAATTGGAGTTAGATCCCAGAGTGCGAATAAGCCCCCCCTTTAGCTCCGACCAGAGATAACGCGCCCCTTAATTAAATTTTGATATGACATGCCGTTGATAAACCGTTAATCACGCGGGTGTCTTCCAACCCTTATCTGCAGTTTGGTCTTATATGAGTATATTTTAAACGATACGTGTTGCGCTTTAGTAGATACATGTGTAAATAAAATCGTCTGCTTGCATTTAAGGGGGTATTCTAGTCTAGAGGCATAAATTTTAGGTATTTTTTCAGGTGCAATAAAAAAAAGACAAAAAATATTTATTTGTAAATATAGCCATTATTTTACCAAATATTTATTAATGTTTGAAGAATACATAGAAAAAAAAAATCAAAGGAAAAAATAATTCAAAATTCAAAAAGTTACAGGCTGATGAAGTGAGGGGTCTCAAAAAAATGGGCCCTGGTTGACACGATTCCAACTCTCCTAGTATTCCAAAACCAAAAAAGCAAATTAATTCTTAATTCAAACAAATGCTGCTATGGCATGAACTACGGAAAAGTCAAACTGTTTGAAATAAAAAGTCTCAAAAGCTGTTTGAAATAAAAAGTCTATTTTTTACCAGTTTTTTTGACTTTTCCGAATGTTTTAAAAATAGTAAAAAATTTGTCATAGTTCTAGTTCATGCGATAGAGGAATGTATAGAGAAGGCTCACACCAAATTTCAAGTAAATTGGTCCAGTAGAACTTGTGATATCATGTCAACCGTCTCGAAAAAAGTAGTTTCGAGAAAAACGCGTTTAAAGTTTCGGGTTAACTTACGTGCCGGTCAGATGGCACGTATCTCCGAAAATAATTTGAATTTTCAAAAACCCTCTTAAGGACATATTTTTAAAGGTTTAAGCTTTGAAAATATGAAAGAAAAAAAAATAGATTTCTTCAAATTTCTAGACTAGAATACCCCCTTAAATTTACTGCAAAGAGACTAAGACAAGCCCGCTCTGGTTAGAAAACACGACTGAAAAATTATCATGATTTGATTTCGTTTTAAATGTCAAGTTGATTATGATAAAAAAATATTTTATACGATAATTCTTTTATAAATTACTGATATGACTGTTGAATAAAATAGTTTAAATTGTATTAAAAATGAAAATAAAACCATATCCGTTGTTGTATCGCGTTTTAATGAAAACAATAAAATAAAAGAATAATTTCCTTTCACAGAATAATAATAAAATATTGTTGTAATAAAAATAAACGTGTATAAATTGCTTTTTTTGATAAAAAATTAAGATTAAAAACACTTTTCTGCGGTACACTAGAAAAGCTTTCTCTTGCTGCTCGTACAACGTCATTAAAACTTACTTTAAGAAATTGAAAAAAAAAGTTGCAAACAGCAAATACGAAAAATACTTCCATTAAGTTATCTATACCTATAAATAAAACGATACAAAATTTCATCACGTAATTTTTCGATGTAGATTTCATAATGTGATGAAATTTTAAATAAGTAGGTAAAAAAAATAATAATCCGCCATAAAATTGTTTTTCAAGATTAACGGTCGACTGCATTGTTGATATCGAAATATTAGCATATAAACAGGATGACACTTATCATTAAAGAGTACGAGCTTACATAGCAACATTACAACCCCCCCCACAAGCGCATTAAAAAAGCTGAAACCACAAAAAAATATATTAAAAACCTAACGTTAAAGATTAAGGGCCGATTCGGCTTGCTTTCGTTCCGAGTCACGTTTTTAAAAACTCCTTTCTATTTTTCAATGATGGAAAGAAACAAATTTGCCTCTCTAAAGTCGGAAAAGCTGAAACGTTTGGTTCGATCTGCCGTTTTCGCTCGTATTGCAAGGCCGTAGGCTTTGTTGAAGGGTTGGCGAGAGAATTTCTAGAGTTTAGAATTAATTAAATGACGAGAATAATAGCAATTTATTCAACGGGACAAGATAAATAAGGTGTTTCAGAGCAAAAAGCGACGGAGAACAATGAGAGTGGGACGATGAGCGCATTTTGCCTCAGGCTCTTCTTTGACCGGATTTCATATCGTCACGCCTTTTAATTCCGACAAAAAATATTTCTATAATAAGTTTAAATTAGATTATAATATATTATACATAGCCAACAAATAATTCTAAAAATAAAATTTCGGAAAATTATGCGTCGAAATATATCGTATTACATACATAAATACATATGTACGTAGTGTGATTTTAAGTCATCAAAGCAGTCTTTATATGTTTTATAAAATCTTATTACATAAAAGTTCATAATACTCGTGAGGAAAAAAATCAAAACTCTATGGATATTTCTATAAAGAAAAAGTAAAGTGGAGTAACGTTAAGCTTTTAATTTTGAGATGTGTATCTCTTTATTCAAGGTTATACCACGTTATGATTATTTAACAAAGTTCAAATCACATCCAACTCGTATGAAAATTATTTTGACTACATAATATAAGCATACATACATAAATAATATGTATTTTGAATAAATAAATTTTATGTGAGCCACATTTGCTATAACTATGATTGAAATATATTTAAAATTAGATGATTATTTTTTTCGTACTTAACCGTCAAGTTAAACTCGACAATCTCCTTTTGATTATTGAAAAATAATAAGTCTTGCACGCTGACTGAGTAGTAGACTGTAGTTGAAAAGCTTCAAACGCCTTCGGGGCATTTTTATGCTTTCACCAGAATTAAATTGTAAACCACTACAATGTGAAAAATATCTCCCTTTTTTCGCACTCACCAATGAGAATGAGCTAGAAAAAATGAAATAAAATAATAAAAATAACAATATATGCAAATGAAATATCTTTTGACTAGTAGAGTGCAATTTATCGAATGATATTGAAATAACGACCGTTATATTTCAATAGTGAGAATTGTGTTTTTCACTAGTTCGTATTAAGTACAGTTCGTAAATTTTTTCATTGGAATATTTTATTACACCTTTAGTATAAAAGCAAATAGATAAAAAATGATATTCATATAAAATATAATATATAATATTTTCTTTGAAACATCAGCACGTGATTCAAACATGCGAAGTCGAAAGAAAATAATATTAGATATATGTATGTACATACATATATATTATACAAATATGTATATGTTTATAATATATATTTATGTATGTCTGTTATATATGTTTATAAAAAAGTAATGTTTTCATACAATGAAAATTTTGCAAAATAACATGTTATAAACATGAACTAATGTGCAGATGAAAATAAATATGCAGTTTTCACTGAAAAATTAACGTAGGTGAATGACAAAGGAGTTGTCCACAGTTGCAAAGTCTTATAAAATTCCCTTCCTTTGATGTAGTATTTTTTTATACATGTGTGAAAATGATCAAATCTAGATATAAGCGTGTTTGGGGATATATCGCCACGGATTTCTCTCGCATAATAGTTATTTAATAGGTGAATTTGGAGCGTGCGACGGGTGCCAGACGTCGATGCATTGTTAAAACGGGGCAAAACGCTTTTCCACCTCTTTCAATTTTGAATTCGATTCGACGACGAAGAAGTCGCTCTATTCGAGGAGAGCCAACAGCCAACTTTTATATGCTGAATATAACCCGGTCGTTAAATATTGAACCGATCCAGACCGGAGGGCACGTCTGCGTGCCTCTTCTCGTATAAAAGACTCGGGTCGCACAATGGAACTAAAGATTGTATAGAGACCGAAAATCTATGTAATAATAATATGCACTAACAAACGGCGACTAGTCCGATCGTGACTTGACGGGGAATGTTAGTACGAGTACGTGCATGTACATGCATATGTATGTTCGTATATGAATTTCCCGCTGACGTTATGCTTAATAAAATATATCGCTTTTCTTAAGCAGAATATATGCAATGGTCATATATTATAGATAGATTTAAATTTGCTTCATAGTGAACGTATTGAGATGCCAAATGAAGTAATGCCATAAATATAACATTCAAGTTAAGGAAACGGATCTGATTTTCACTGAATATAAAATTCATATTAGGTACATATTGAATATAAATTTATAGGCTTGTATTTTAAATCGTGTCGATTTAGTTTATAGAGGTGTTCAGATATTCTATCATAACAAACAGTAAAAAAATATCATAATGAAAAGTGCGTAAATATTTGTACCATTTTTTTTGTATAAAATTTAATATTTAAAATATGTAAATACAATGTATATAATTCAGGACTGTGGAGTAGAAGTCGTGGAGTCATAGCATTTCAAGCGAAGTCGGAGTCGTAAAAAATTATATTTTTCTTTAATTAATAGTATTACGCTATGTGTCAAACTGTCAACTATAGTCTCGATTTTTATTGAACTAAATACAATAATAAATTAAAATTTAATAATTTCTTCATAAAAATCATGAATTTAAATTACATTATAAATAAAATCGTTGAATTGTACGCATTTTGATGTGTTGTGGCCGAAATCGATTTTTTCCTACATCTCATACTTTTTTTATTCTCATTTTTTTATTAAATTGATTTGTTTGTATATGTATACTTTGAATGAATTTACATATTTTTAATTTATACCTATTTCATTACCAATAATAATTCAATAAGTTAGGTTACATGTCAACTTTTGGTGACTATTTGAATTCCTTTAATTTTATATCTTTTAAAAATCGCTATTATTATCATTATTATCATATCAAGATAAGCTGATCTTACTAAAGTCGGAGTCGAAGCATATGTAAGGTAAAAGTCGGAGTCGGTGAATTTTGAAGCGACTCCATAGCCCTGGTATATGCATGCTCATACTCGTGTAATACATATGTAGGAATGTGTGGAGAAAATAAAAAATTATGTTATATTATTTTAGTTGCATATTGTAAAAAAGAGAAATACGAAACGTTGCACATATGTACATATGTATGTTCCGCATAGTAAGGGCTGAGGAGATATTGGAAATGGAACAAATGGGTGGTAAGGATGATAAGTTACCAACACAGTGGAGATTTAAATGACAATGGGTGGATTACGTAGCTAGAAGAATGGATGAAAGATGGACAAAATATTACAAGTGAGATGAGAGGAAGAGGTAAGTAATGCGTGGAGTTAAATGGATGAATGTTACTCGGAACAGAGAAAAATGCAAGCCTGATGAAAATATCTCATCCTGCTGTGGATGGTGAATGTAAGGAATGGTGATAATGATGATAGTGTAAGCTTAAATTTGATAAGCATATTAAGAAAGTCTACGACTAATTACAAATTTGTTAAATTCTCTCTTGATATTATCATAAGCTAATACAATTCGTGCGCTGTTGACATCGAAGAATATACAATCATGTACTTTTAACCCTTTCGGATTTTTATTAGGGTACTTCGGCAAAATTCGAAAGCAATCCAGAAAAGGGTACACGGGTAATTTTCAAATGGAAACGTGTGAAGGCGAAACGTGATTCTCTCAACGTAATTAATCACGTTCGTTAATCTCGAACTAAACACGTCGCGCTCCGATTTCTCAGTTTAGCGGTCGTTTAATCACAACCGCTTCCAGATCGACGCAGGATAAGTTTCGAATGTAAACTTTACACCTAACATCTAACCCCTTCACGACCCCGTTATTTAAAAAGTTTCCGCTGTGAGCTCAGTGGGTTGTTCCGTAATTGATACGGCGACAATAGTGGAGCTTACGTAATCTATGTTTAGATAGAAGTTGTGGGTTTTTATATACACTATTTTATAGACCCTCGAGACTGGGAGAGTTTATTTGAAGTGGATAAATACTTTTAATCTAATAAAAATAAAATTCACTTTGCGTTGTAAAAATCGTAAAAAATTGAGTGTTTGTAAAAAAATACTTCGAGTCTGTCCCTGGTGTGTTTCAATGTCAAAATTTAATGTTGTAAATGAGTGATGAATACAGAAAAAAAATCGGCCTAAACGAAATGAAATTTATGATTGAAAGTTTATTTTAATTTTATGTAAATTGTGAGTGTCAAATATATGTATGTATGTATATATATATGTACATATATTTGTATATAGTATGCTATTTTTAAAAATTAATTTAACTAAGGCGTCAAATTTGTAAATGTACTATATATAATATATGTATAATATTATTATAAATTTGGAATTAAATTCAAATAATGGAGACAAATGAGGGTGGGTGGCTAATTTGGTGGGAACAGTTTCAACAATGAAATCAGATAAATTGGCAAACTCTAATAGGAAACGACCGACCTGGAGCTAAAAACCAAGGTTTGGTCACTAGTCGGAATCGAACCGTGACCACTCTGCTTGAAAGTATAATATGCTAACCACTAGTCTACGCTGCTGGTTGTTTTTATTTAATGTATATATATATATGTATAGTTATGTGCATTAAATAAATAAAAACCATTACATATAATACCAAAAATAGTAAACTTGTATTTAAACGGAAAATTTATCACGCAATAAATTAAAAAAATATATAAATACAAAACCTTTCAAATTAAAGTAAATAAGCTTAATTTAGAAAAAGCTTCAATCATGAAGAACTCTTCAATATAATAAAATATAAACGATTTTAAAAACTCTTTAAAAAAACTTTAAAAGATTTGATATAATAAATTTAAATCCAAGTAAAAATCATTCATCGAACCATACAGCCAATCGATTAATCATAAAAAATACATACACATTTGACGCTAAATTATAGTAACGATCAATCAACTTTCGAATATACGCACATTTAATGTTTCAACCTTGTACACAGAAATACACATGCATATGTTATATTAACAATGTTATATATGAAATTAATAATATTATTTCATCGACAACTAGTGACGTCTGATCGGCAATTTATCGCGATAAAATCACAATTTACCAACAAATAACATCGACACGACAAAAAACCCAAAGCCGGCTGTGACCGACGCGAAATTTTACATAAATCAAAAAGCGGGCTTAATATGGCGTCTACCGCACTACAGTTTTGTGTCGCAAATGTGATTTTAATTAATTTACGATTTACGACACCGAAACACGCTCCAAATTAAGTGATCGATATTTACTTAGTCCAATACCAATCCACGAACATACATTTTCGTTATATGTATATATGCACATATATATATACACACGTCAATGCTAAAATTAATTTAAACCACTGAAGTTTCACTTTGACACAAACCTTAATATGTTGTTGGTTTCGTGAATTTTCACTGTCGAAATATTTCGAATGAATCATGCACAAAATTCACGCGTGAAATATTTATCTACTCTGGAGCTCTTTTAGAAATGAGCCACAGAATGAATAAGCGAAGAAGTTTCGCGTACTCAAATTACAATATTGCAACATTTCACGCGGAAAAATCATCTTCTCTCGGTATACACATTTAACTAAATTGCGTACACGTTATAAGTTCTATTCGAGTTTTAATATAAAGTTTGCGTATGACACGTCAGTAAGTTTCTTGTTAATTCGTCGGGAAAAGTTTCACGAACAGAAACTTTCCGGGAATCGAACGTCGTGCCCTTACAAAACACATGTGAGCCGTGATAAAAACAAAATTAATGATATCGTTACAGGTCATCGTGAAATACGTTGTGATATACAGAAAAAGCACTAAAAAGATCGATGTTTATCGCAGGAAGTATGGTACAGAGAGTGAAAGGAAACCTTCCTTGTGGAGCGATTGATCGAGCATTGAAGTTCTGCGGTATAAATAAATATATATACATATATTTTTAAATTTTGATTTAGTGATATTACATTAGATTAAAGTTGAATGGGTAATTCAAAACAATATACCAGTAGCTACCCCCATTCAAAAACGCAAATTCAAGTTTACACCGTGGTAGGTACAGCAATAAACCAGTTCTGTGAGTATAGTTTACTTTAAGTGTTCTCTGTATGTGTGGTGCTTTTAGTTTCCAGAAACTTTGCTCTTTCGTCACTTCGTCGGTGTTGAGATAAAACCCGCGTCGTTTGACAAAATGACTCTTTATACGGGTTTTATTGGGATATTATGCAATGTAAGATATTTTTAAACCTCGAGTGGATAATAAATAATTTAGAGAGTGTGGTGGCTCTTACATGGATGACTGTAGAGGCGTTGGCCTCGAATGTACTTTTTTTTTGTAATGATATTACTGAGATGAGAATTTCATTTAACAAGTACATACTTGAAATTGAGAAATTTAAACTTAATTGTTCGACAAAAAATGTTTGGTTGGATTTTTACCCTTATCAAACATACGTATGCTGTACATACATATGAAGCTTTAGAAAACGTATAAAGCTTAGACTGCACTAAGCGGTAGTGTGGTCTAAGTGCGGCATTTCATACAAATATTGTTTGTATGAAATTTTAATTTATTTGATTTATTATTATAATAAATACATTATGTAAATGGATAAATAATTATAATAACAATATTATGACCAATGTGACCTAACAGGTTGCCCCAATGCGTCACACCAGTCTTACAAAAAAAAAAGAAAAGAACAATAAAAATTTCCAATCATTCATCTCATGCAAATAGACTCTTGTTGAATCTCATGAAACTTACCAGTTCATCAACATGAAAATTAAAAAGGTCCAAATGTTCATCTATCACAATAAGGAACCGGATAGCCTTTACAAGAGACGAGTTATTGAAAGGAGAGATTTTCGCAGGAATAGGTTGGAAAAGTAAACGATAACGCAAAGCTCTACCGCATTCAGGCGTCCAAAATTTAAGTTCCAATAAAATCGAAGGATTGTCAATACTTCCCTTTAATACTACAAAGAAATATTTGGAAATGGCAATAATTCTTCTCGAATATAATGAGTCAAAGCCTAGCATACCTTGTAAAAAGGCAGTGGCAAATAAATAGGGGTAATATTTATATTTCCTCATATAAAGGGATCTAAGAACTCTTTATATCAAGAGAGAGAATTTAATTTCAGTGAAACTCCAAATTACAGACCCAAATTCTAATATGCGCCGGACAAGCGAATAATAAAGCAACACCATTATACTTGGATCTTGGAAGTATTGAGCACATGGATATTTGTGAATCCAAGTCGATCGTTTTCAATCAGAGTTTGGAAATTTATCTGATTTCATTGTTGAAATGGTTCCTCATCAAATTGGCAAAACCATTCTACCTATGTCGCCACTATTTGAATATGATTTAAAAATTTATCTAATACATTATTTCGAAAGAGACTTTATATGTAAGTATGTATATATGTATATATTTAAGTATCTTTGGTTGGGAACTTGGTAAAAAAAACAAAGTTTCTATGACGACAATTCAATTGGTTGAATATTACATTTTTTTTGATTCAAATAAATTGAATAAAAAAACAAATGAATATTTACTATTCGATTCGCCATGTTTACGCTGTTTATATTACAAATACTGAGCGAAGCCGGCTAAAACAACTAGTAATCTATAAAATTGATATATGTACAAGTTTAATATCAAAGATGTCGCTCAGGGGCAACCCGATAACTGCATTATGGGAAAATATAAAATTGGGTCCATTGGCTATGCCGATTTTCCCTAAGTATAAATAATAACAATAAAATGAATGATTCATATAAATATATTTCTTTACGATAAATTCTATTAAATTTTTTCACGCAAGAAAGTGTTTTTGGGAGGGCATTTTTCCAGTACCGTCTGAAGGAGATTTCAGTATAATTTTCACCCTAATGTTTTGTTTAGTTTGATTGATTAACTAAAGGTGATGACACACAGAGTGGAATGCGACATTATTTAACACACCTCTTTGAAAATCTCACCTCTGGAATATTTTTTTCTGGTATTAATAGCGCTGATTTCCGTATTTGGAGAAACAGAAGAAACTTGTCGAAATGACATATAGATCACAGCTGGAAACCACGAGCGCGTCCTGTGCCACACTTTTGAGTGTGTACTTACTACAACCCCTCACTGTATATATATTGTATATTTTAAACGAGAAAAAATGTGCGTGATGATGGATGTTTCCACAAGATTGACTCAACGCATAAACTTTTTCATATTAAACTCCGAATCTAGCTTACTATATTAAGACAGCATTAAGCACTTGGGATATTTAACAAATATTAAGTGTGTATATAAATCCACCTTGACCTTTTCTCAGAATCTGGAGTAGTTTTTCCGTCGGAAAATACACGTACGTTGTACAGCGGTGAAAGATGCTTGACTCGGGAGGCTCTGGCGGTGGCGGTAGACGCTTGTTAGCTTTGTTGAAAATTTCCTTTTCACGAAATTCGTCCTTTCTTTTCAATCTTTTTTTCATCGCTGGGCCGTTGAAGAATTACGATAGAATCACCCCGCTATACCTAGGTGAGGAGTGACAAGCGTGTATACCTACATACATATATGTTCATTACATGCTACATATATACAGAAGGTATATGGATGGGCATTATGTATCCGAGAGCAAAATCGTGTTATTTCACAGGCGTATAACAGGCATACACTGAACGTCCTTTATTTTTCTCTATAGTCATTTGCACACACACGCGCGCATGTACCAGATTGCCAGAGGGTCTATCAGAATAATATGGGTATGGTTTGGATCGGTTTAGTGGTGGTGGAAAGCCCCTCATTTTACCCTTTTTATACGGCCCGACAATAAGGTGGAAACGAATCAATCTAATGTCAATCGAAATTCAATTGACTTCTTTAGATGAATTTATACACACACATACAAACATATGTACCTAAATATGTATGTATGTAGGTATGTATGAGGAGAAATAATCTGACATTACAAATATAATCAAAGAACAAAAATGAAATTATATCATAATGGACTTATATATTATGTACAGTGATGTAACTATAAAAATTGGGCCCGCATGCAAATGTTAGCAAAAGGTCTCCATTTAACTTTTTTATTATATTTTTTAAATTAAATTGATAATTAACGCACATAATTTAAATGTTCTTTAAAGACATTTTAGAAGCTTCTTCATGTTCAATCTATAATATAGCTAATTTACTGAGCCTGAGTTGACTCATCGAATTTCTTTTATATGTAGTATTTTATTAAATTGAAAAAAAACTATAGTCAATCACGTTATCGAATATTTCATTTAAAATAAAATAACTATCCGAAAATTTTGAACGATATCAAATAGGAAAACGTGATTCACAATATAAAAATGAAACGAAAATATTTTATTAACCATTATTTTTTTTTAATTTAACGTCTGGTTTATAAATCATTGCAGACAATTATTATTACTGT
This sequence comes from Arctopsyche grandis, assembly GCF_051622035.1. Taxonomy (NCBI): domain Eukaryota; kingdom Metazoa; phylum Arthropoda; class Insecta; order Trichoptera; family Hydropsychidae; genus Arctopsyche; species Arctopsyche grandis. Next base: position 13,915,061 of record NC_135367.1, read on the forward strand.
ACCATAACCTTTCTGGCCACAGTGTCTTATTGGGGTAGCTTGTGAAGACAATGCGGTATATTTGTATTAAAACAAATAAACAAATAACAGAAAAATATTAAATGTCGTGAGAAGGAGTACAAAATCGTGAAAAATCGGCACGCAATTTGGAGAATAAATCTTAACTAGTGTGAAAATTATTACGACTTTTATTTGAAAAATGTGTAGTAATTTAACTTAAAATTCTTTTGGGCCCCTAAATCTAAGAGGCCCGCATGCACCGCATGCCCGTGCGGCGTAGTAGTTACGCACCTGATTATGTATGTATGTATGTATGTACATAATATAATATGCTTATGCTATATCAACATTCAGAAGAAACATACACGAAGAAACTCATTTAGATTCTGATGAAAATGAGAAAACTATGTGTTTGACGATGAATGGAGGATTAAATAAGGAGTTATCAAAGACAGAACTACAAAATAATATAAATAAAAATAGCCTCGACATTAATATATCATATGTCCCAGGAATTCAAAAATTTTGAGTTTGTGCGCCACGAGGTTTACACCAAATTTGGTAGTTCTGAAATAAAGTCGTAGATTTATATCATAAATCATATAACAACAAACATCTGAAGAAGGTATATGGCTACTTAGTTAATCATAAATTAAAGCATCAAAAATCGCATCAACAAACATTTACGTAAACATTATAAAATATTCAACAACTTAACAGAGACATACAAATGTGAAAAGTCAATAGAGCTAGAGCCCAGGCCTACACGTACTTAATTATTCTCGTTTGAACTCGTGACATTTGCCCTACCTTCGCAAACGACTGTATACAGCCTCAATCTTAAATTTGTACCTGGGAGCTTATGACGTCAACTTATTGGACTAATTTGGATAAACATTCAAAATAATCAGTAGGGCAAATTAATGGATTTGGACAAATCACGCGTTTTTGTTATTATTTCATTTTCGATGAATGTGGATCGGAGTGAAACACGCTGTGAGTAAATAGTAGTAGAAGTAGTTTATTGTTCACAACTTGGACAATCAGCTTCGAATAACCAACCGGAGCAATTTACCGACCTTTTATACTCAAGTATACTCAACGCAGTGAGAGCTATTTGTTGATTAGACGCGAGACCTCGTTGGCTGTTGAGCGCTGCTCGCTCATAGGCCACCGAGTCCCGTTCGCTGTTTGGACGATGAGTGCTAGTCACTGGTCGATGAATGATGTTCACTGGCCAACAAGTATTAATCGCGCATTCTCAATAGTAAATGGAGTTTTTAGAATGACACTGTAGATCCATACTTAAAAAGTTTAATGTGATTGAAAGTCTAGCTAATTAATGTCTATATCCACAGAAGAACCGATAAAACGTAACATTTGGCAAATTTCAACCGCAGATGTTTGTTTGGAAGTGGCGCTTTTATCTTAAATGCAGTTCTGGCTATTTCAATGCCGATCCAGTCACATCTGTTTATCTATCAGTTGATTGCATCATTCATCAAATTGGCTAGGAAGCTAAAATAATACGCAGATTATTTATTTATTGTGAATAATACGTAAAATATGAACAGTGGGCTTAGAACGAATGATTCGGAATGGTATTTGCACGCCGTTGTATGTTGATGTTGTCCAAACAGCGAACTTGCAAATGTTCCTCGGGCCGATTTGTACAAATATACTTAGGTACAATGTATGAACAAATATGTACATGTGTATATCTATATAGATCTATATATGATACGGATAGTCTTTGTATATCGCCGAATCGGTACGATCGGCATGTTCGGCAAGCAAAGGTGCATCGAACCGTGATGCTAGGTGGGGGGATTCTGCAACGTTTGTTTGTTTGAATTGATCGGAATACGTTTGACATTGATGGTGGTGATTTATATAAAAACGATGATTGAAAATATTAAATCGAACGAATACGTATTTCATGTTTGTGGGATTTGTTTAATAGCACAAATCTTGATGTTTTGTCATCTACAATTTCATGTTTTTTTTTGTATCTATCTCGTATTTGTACATAAACATAAAATTGAATGTGTGTAGGTTTTTCCGGAATGGAATTTCACTAAATTTGGTGTTTGAATCTTTTGAATATTTTTTTCCCGAACTTTCATCCGACTTACGCCGGATAAAGCTCGGAAAAGCCTAACTTTGCCAGGCAATATCGACAATGCCGGTTAGTTATACATGTATGAATGTACATATTATATACATATTAATACATAAAATATTGTTTTTTTAATCTAACTATTAAATAGTGAAAATTTACAATTCAGGAACGAAAAATATATCCGAAAGAACAAGTTGAATGCCAAAAGCTTATTATACATATGAGCCGGTATAATTGAAAGTGGCATAAGTACACTTTTGTTAAATTCGAGAAATATCTCGCAAAACATTAAATATAACAATATTTAAAAATACTGGTGGCCTGTAATACGTTTATTCTGCTTTTTCGAGATTGCGGATATATCGAATTAAAAAAATTGATTGCAATTTGTGAATTAAGTCATAGGGAAATAGTATTTTTGGAACTAAAAAATGGACTACCGCCACTTTCAAATATAGCGGCTCATATGTATGTATATATGAGCCGCTATAAAGAATTCATTTGCAATAGATTGTACTTTTTTTTAAATAGTCGGGGTTATTACGTTTGACGTATAAACATATGTATGTACATACATATGTACATATATAAGAGAAAAAAAAACTTTTTGAATTCACAACCGAACTTCGGAAAGATCTCAAATTGCCGCAGACGAGCTCTACGTAAACAGTATAAATTTCCATCTCATTATTTTCAAAACATTAACATTAAACATACATATCGAATTCCATCTGATCGTAAAAATCAAACATCACAAACTGAAGTATCAATCGAGGGCCTCATTAAAAAACAAAAACACTCGAAACTGCAACCCTAAGCTTCGAGCTGGCTCTCCGGAGATCAGTTCTTTTAAAACCTATGAATGTATATATGTATAATAATATATTCGCATCAAACAAACAGAAGTTTAAGCATGTCATAAATCACTTGCGGTCGTATTTTTCGGCCAGCTTATCCTCAAAACTTTCCCGCCTGCGTCTGTCGTAAAATAAAATATATGCGACGCGACTAATTTCAAAGTCGTTATAAACGGAAGACTACGTCGGCGCCAGCGTAACTTACGCTTCCCGCTCGTAAATTTGAATTTTGAAAACACACACACGTTGAAGCCATGCTATTTAATTTAGAATGTGTGTGGAGGCACGTCAAATTGAATTTGACGTTTCCGGTTGCGTTGCATAGTCGATTGGATGTGATCGTCGCTTCGGATGGGTGGCTGCAAGCGCAGACATGGATAACGACGTCTCGTTTACATTTATGTATACTATCTAGTACATATATTATGTATATAAATTGACGTTGTTAATCGAAATGTTTGACGTATCTATGTGGCTTGCAAAGGATTTGGCGTTTTGAAATCGATGCGAATTTGTGACGAAATATACATACATGTGTTGTACAATGGAAATGTTTTGATGCGTACGACAACTGTTATCATTATATCTACGTACATACATACATACATTGTTCATAATTATTTATTTAAGTTTAAGATTGGACCATTTTGGCCTTACAGGAGTCCCTAATGCGCCACAATATTCGTAAAAATACAGAGAGATGAGAAAAATAAAAGTATATACATATGTACATACTAGTTGTTTTAACCGGCTTCACTCAGTATTATAAACAATATAAACAGCTTAAACATGGCGAACCTAATAGTAAATTTTCATTCGTTTTTTTATTAAATTTATTTAAATCGAAAAAAAAATCATACATATCGAATTGTCGTCATAGAAACTTTGTTTTATTTTTCGATTACCGACAAACCTTGCATACATACATACAAAGTCTCTTTCGAAATTATATATTAGAATTATTATAATAATAGCAGATAAAATAAAAATATCAAATAATAAAATACAAAGTCTTGCACCTACAGCCAGCACCAATATAAAAGAACCAGCTGCAAATACAATATATCCCTGCGAGTCTCAAATGGAAGAGAGAATATCAAAATTCCATTCATACATCACATTCAATTATGAAAATAATGATGAGCGCAGGCTACCACACAAATACATTGGTTAAAATAATCTTCGAGAACCTACGCCCATTGAGGTGAAAAATATCAAATTTAGGCTCAGCAGCAATGATTTCATTGAGAAGTCGGATAGCTCTTGGAATAGGAGCCATTCGATAAAGAAATGTGTGGGCAGGAGGTATAACCATCAGATGATGATGTGTACCAGAAACATAATTATTAGGGACATAATGTACATACATATGTATGTACATATGTTCCAGTAACGACAGGCATGACATGTTACCGGGTAGAAGCTAGAGAACAAAACGATTTATGAGAAGTTCATGGAAATTATACTCAAGCATGCCCAAAAAAAAGGAGTAAGGTAGAGATATTGGTAATATCCATACTCTTTCCTATATAGGAAACGAATAAATTATTTTTCCACTTTCTCAATTATTGGAGAGTAATTTGCTTCATGCGTATTCCACACAATCGCATACTCTAGCTTGATTATCACAAGCGAGAAGACTAAGGATTGGAGAATAACCTAGCAAATCTCAAGACAAATCCGAGTCGAAGAAAGGAATTATATTCGTTAGGGTAGATATTAAGGTTAGTTTATACCAGTGCAGCTCAAGTCGACAACAGTACGCAAACAGCAGTACAAAAAATATTGTTTAGTACATTCTATATGGACACATAGATTTGGCCGTAATGTGTTAGTGACATATCCGAAACAGCAGTAGCCGAAACGATCTATGCATATTATACAGCAGTACATGTCGCCGAAACGTATCAAGCAGAGCCGGTTTTCTTTGCCCACTGCGGAAATATTCACGCATGGCGTGACGTCATAGTGGCGTACTAAAGAAATTGCTGATAAATTAATATAATCGTCATTCTTGCTCTATTCAATAATATATGTAATACTAATATTGTTGAATAGAGCAAGAATGACGATTTGAAATAATTATCTGCGGAAATTTCACTTTAAATGTAGGGAGACAAATTCCCTTCCTTTTTTTACAAACCTCCTTTACGTTTCACTTATTGTTTTATTTACATACATATATGAGTTAATCATGTTTTTTTTATAAATCAGTGCTTTTTTCATGTTACAATATTATGGGTTTAAAAATTAATCGGAAATTCATTAATCAATGAATAAAAATACATAAATGAATTTAGTAAATAATTTCTCTGATAAACAATCGATGTTACGAAATCTTGCGACAGACCAAAGCAGTGTATTTTCACATAAGTGGATATTCCTTCTTTAAATTTCATAATAACGAGATTTCGAAGTCCGCATACACTGCGGGTATAATCGTAAGATCAGGAATTTGCAAATTTTGTCAATGTATCTGATCGACCAAAATCAAATTTGAAACGCGATAGAAATAAAATAAAATTGCGAAGAATAAAAAAGGTATTTGAAAGTACATACATAATTCAACGATTACTTTCTTTTACATATTTTCCTTTTTTCTTGCACAGGCAGGGCAGGCTGGTGAAGTTTTTCAGTCAATTTAATTTATGGGATTTCGCGTCGTTAATTTTTGCAACCCGCCGTAAAAAGTTTCGAAGCGTTAAGACGATTTACAAAAATAACGTCTACTCATTTAACAACGGCCGAGACTTTCATCCAATAACTATTATACCTTGTATGTATTATCCACGCTGGAAGAAGACCGAAGGAACAGAACTAGAGAAGACTCGTTTTATTAATGAGAAGAGTAGATGCAGTTTATTACTTATTTATTTACTTAGTCGACGGCGATCAAAGCTTTTAAAAAGATTTCCCGTGGGAATTGAAAACGCACCGAGAGCTTACTTTAAATCGTAAAAAAATATCATTGTAAACATCGTATTCATACCTAATAGAGGTATTAATTTTCGTACGAAAAATATGTTATTAATATTGTGGCGGTTTCTTGACGTTCTTATGTGACGTGGAAATTCGCCAGTTGGCGGGAAAAATCTGGAAATCCGCGGGCGGAAAAGCGTGAAAGAAAACCAATATCCTGCGGATAGGTGTGGAACGAATCGTCGTATTAACGATGAATCCCCCCACAACTGAATTATTGGTTTCTTCTGCATTTATATCCGAATTGTTTCCGTCTTGCCTTTCACACCGTTCATAAATAGATTAACTTTCGTACCACACAATACTCGTTCAGGAGGCAGAGCTTCTCAAACTATTATCCGCAAAAACGTGATTGGAATCATGAGTGTCATCAATCACACTTTAGATTCGATTGTATTTTTTTTAAACATGTAAAGAAAAATAATGCACGATAAAACAAGTTTGGTTCTGATTCTAATACTCATCATTCATACATACTTCAATATGTTCATATGGAAGTATGAATATTACCCGTATTTATTTCCTACAGCTTTTTTACAAGGTATCTTAGGCTAACTTCGAGAAGGATTTTTCCCATTTTTAAATACTTCTTTGGACTATAAAAGGGAGGTATTGACAACCCTTCGATTTAATTTTGGGCTCGTGGTGTGATAGAGCTTTACGTCATCGTTGACTTTTCCAACCTATTTTTTGATTGTCGTGTTGTTGAACTGGTCAATTTTATGAGATTCAACATTAGTCTATTTGAACGAGACAAATGATTGACAATTTATTTATTTTTGTTGTTGTTTATTTATTTATTTAATGTTTGTTTTTGTAAGACTGTCAGATCACAGTGGTCATTAATTTGTTATTATTATTCTTTGCCCTTTTTTAATATATTTATTATAACAATAAATCAAATAAAATAAAATATATTAAATTTTAAATTTTAAATAAAGGTATGTAGTTTCTAGCACAGTATTCCATTGGCGAATTACGAGTATTCTAAGAATAATACGTATGTATGTACATATGTGAGTGGTATCTAGGGAATATTGTAAAACATTTTGAATTATTTAAAAGATTAAAGATATTTTGAAGTCTTGTATTAAAAAAAATGTAATACAAAATACGAATATTTAATTTACGTACCGTAATGAAAATGTTCCCTTTTACATGCTTATGGCAAACATTTTAGTTCGCAACACAGAAAAGGTAAATATGTATGTTTAATGCACTGCAAGCTTTTAAACTTTCATGCTTTCAATTATACGATCAAATATTGACTGTCTGAACGTTTTTTTTATGTTTACAGGTAATTGTAGCGTCACGAGAATAAATAAAATAGGAGATACATTTTTTATTATTTTATCATATGATTTTTTAAAATAAAATGTTAGTCAAAATCACAAAGTTCATATTTATGTAAACCATGTATTTATTATTTTACATTTGTACACATATATTCGATTTAATAGTCAATTTCACCCATACCTTAATGTCACTATACTTCAATAATTGAAAAATTTAACACCGAGTTTGAACGATCTATAAAATCACAACGGCAGGTACAAATCATTCGTACGATTTTAAATACCGTCAAATATTTTACAGCCAGATTTATGCAACCTGGAGAAATCGAGAGGGAAGCAAACGAGGATGGGGGAGACGGGAGTGAACGGAAGAGGATAGCGCGTTAACGAGCACCCTCTGACGAATCTGCCGATGCTAAGGGATGATCGCGTTTCGGCTTTTAAATAATAAATCTGACTTTATTTCCTGATTAATGATCTCGTTAGTCGCCATTTTTCAGGCACCCTCCACTTCGGTGACCTGGCGATTCATTATCGCGATTATTTTACACCCCACCCCTCTCTCACACACTTATCTTTCACCTTGAATAAAATTAATTTAATAAGTATTAATCTTACTTTAAGTTTTTTTTGTAAATCAGTGTTAAAAATTTCAGGTGAAGCTGTTGTATGTGAATATGGTGGCACGTTAAATTTTAATAAATCCTCGGAAAATTTCACCTTTTTCGAGACGGGCAATTTTCTATGTATAATAAATTTACTTTCTCCCTAAAGGACCAAACAAAAGCAGAAGGGGAAAGGGGAAGAAAGGAGAAAGTGAGTTGCTAAAAGAACAAAAAATATATTTGTAAGTATGTATATTCCGAGTCCTGTCGTGCACATTATTCATAACTTGAAGCAACAAACTCTCAAAATTAGGTCAAATCGACGATCGATAAATAAATATTATACGATAATATAAACAGATTTCAGAAACATTTTATTCCTATTAATGTTTTTACATATGTACATATATGTAATTGAATACGTCACCAATGTTTTACGTGGAAAAAATCTCTGCATTATTTTTTTGAACGATATCTAGTTTCATACAATATTTTATATACATATACGTAATACTAGGGTAAAATTGTTCAATGTACCTTGAAAATATTACAAAAGTTTGGAGATCAAATTAAAAAAAATATGCTTATATTGTACATGTGAAAATATATCAAATTATTATGTATTTGAATTTTATGTAAAAATATATACGAGTATGTACACATGTAGCCCTATAAATAGCTATATTGGGTCAAGTGTAAAAGCGAAATGGTTACCGGTTGTATTAGAGGTAAACGCTACACGATCCTGGAGTTCGGATTAATTCCGAATATTTGAAATAAAAGATGATAAGAGCGGTTAGAAACACGGTCCAACAGTCGATAGTCATTTCGCGAGTTTTAATTCGCAAAAAGGTTGGCGGCAGCTGTCGCGAAAGTGGCACTTATCCGTGGGGTTAAATTCGCTTCGCGTGTTTGTATGGGGTAACTGTGAGCAAACAGGGCCGTCCAAAGGAGAAAGACAAATAGCTAAAACGCTATATGGCGGCAACCCAAACAACTTTAAAAAATGAAATCGAATCGAAAATCGGCACAGGTGTGACCGCAGTACGAGAGGCCCTTAACTGCAAACAACTTTTTGGATAAGGGTGAGAGACCCGTAACCCTCTACTTGAAGGTCCATCGCCGTGCGAGCAATAGCTCGGCAAATTTATTCAAATCAAATGAGAATCGATTCAAGGGTGTATTAGTTGGAAAGGATTTTATAAAAGGTATTAAAGTTTTTATTTATTTGTCAGTCAAACTGATTGTTTAGTTGGCGGAACGAGTTATTTTATAAACCGAAAGACAGAGAGTTCAAATATTATTTCTCATTCATACACTAGTGGCCTGCGTGGACACACTTGTGCACTTGGTAAAAAATCGCAATTCGGATCAACGGAAGCCGCCATTTGATCGGCTGAAATAAACAAAAGAATTATTATATACGATACCCACAGCCCGAAGTGACGGAGCATTGCGCATGCGCAAAGCCCACTCTGGTACTCACACTATGCCCCGTCTCTTTCCATGACATACGATTCCAAGGGGAGAAAGAGAAAGGTTAACGGACAGCACTTCACACACACGCATTAGACAATTACTATATACGATTTGTATGTATGTATATCCACAGCGTAGTGCACTAGTAGAGCTATTGCATAACAGTAGAGAGGTCGTGGGTTAAAGTCCCGGCTAAATACAATGCTGGTTATTGAAACAGATCAACCGACTCTTATTAGAATTTTCCGTTTTTTTCAACTTAATTGTTTTGACCGATCCAATAAATTGGTATCATCCTCCTCAGTTTTTCGCTAATTCGAGTTATATGCATCTCGAATTTGCTGAATTTAATAAAAATTTGCTTCCTACATAATGTATTTCACGCTAATTTGTTATATGTATGTTAAACATATGCAATGGTTTCAAACACATAAACATAACAAGGTTTCGATATTAATAAATTAAATATGCCGATTCAGGCTTTGGAATATTTTCATTCAAATTGTATCAAACCAACATGTGTTTTTTATAATAATTTTATTTTATCATCATATACTTTATAATGTAATTTGATCCTTTTACAAATTCACGAGAAGTGAACAGAAATGCATTTGAGGTACATACATATGTAAGTACAACGAATATATTTGTAATTTTTCCAAGACACCTCGTTAAATGTAAATTTTTAAAAATGGTTTTGCAGCTATTCATTAAAATAAATTGAAATTCTATTCATAAGAATGACGACTTTGTTCAAAGATATTTTATACGATAATAATTGACTGAAAACGATTTCAATTAAGGCATTCAAACGTCAAACTTATTTCAAAACAACGAAGACAAGATAGATTTAAAATTACATTTTAAAACTTCCAAGCCATACCCTCAATGTTTTTATCTAAACTATAATAGCTTTGAACACTTGCAAAACTGAAACACGTCAAATTGAATAAGAGCCTCACACAAAATCTCAAAATCCATTTTATTTTAAAATTACAACCTTTAATCTGCACCGAATCTCGACGCGCTTCGTTGGGCGCGATCGATAAGGCGGTTTTTGCGGTCTTGCCAATTTTTCAATATTAAACAAATTTACCCAAAGTCTACGTTGGCTTCCGACCTTTCGTTTTCTGCTTACCACAGCCACTCCCTCACTCTCTCCCTATCCCGACACAGAAACAGCGATACGATCGCTTAACACACGGATTTTAGAAAAGTTGTCTCGCTTACACATGCCCTATCTACTTGTTCAAAACTATTATGCTTTGAGAGGCGATAGACCGAACAAAAGACCCAACACATACACACGGCTATATCAGTTGAAATTAATTAACACGTTCAAAACCCTTTGAATTTAACCCTTTCGTTGCGAAAAACTTCGCTAACAAAGGTATGAAACAATAATAAATGTTATTTTTACTGACGGGACATAAAGTCTAGACGAGAGATATGTATAAGGTAGATAATATGTTAGTATGCATGTAAAAGGCAACGTTTGAAGTTATAAATCTAAGGATGGTACACTTAGAATATTGCTAACATTCGTCAGAGTTGAAATGTGTTCGAATTTGTCTCCGTTTTTATGTCAGACATGTGAAAATGTGATGAATTATTTCAATCGTACGAGTATGTTATATGGAAATGTATAAAAACCTGGTGAAAGGGGTCGACTGAAAATGTAATGTAATATTCGCAAAATTGTCTACATGGTTAATATACGAGTATAAAATATATCTATATATTTTTTTGTAGGTGAAGGTAGGAAAACTTGGAGAAAATTTATTTTCCACTTGAATAAAATTTATAAAGAAAAATCTGCATATTATTATACCCGGCCAAAATGTATGAACCCTTATATAATATTAAAGTTTCATCAAAAAATCGTTTAATTCGCAAAGTAGACGTAAAGCATATGGAAAATATACATTTTTAACTGAATTTAAATATGGAAGTAGTTGTGGAATTACAATCTGTATATTACATATTGTAGAATATATTATTTAAAATATTTTTGAATATTACCAAATTTAAAGTTCGTTTTAATATTATACAAAAAATAATATAATAATTAAAATTATTCTAATATATTTAAAGTACATATGTTCCGAAATAATTGAGGCAAAATATTACATATGTAGTTATGTATAATCATAACGTTTACGAATTTCATTTAAACAAAATTTATTATACATATTATATAATAGCTTAATATAAAAAATATGCATTAAATTAAACGCATTGCAATACGGGATCACTTTTTCAATTCTTTACTTGCACATACAATACAATTTTTAAATACCATAGATTAACGTAATATTATTATTGTATGGATATTACTATACATAGTATTGATCATGCATATTTAAAAAAATATATACACATTATTATGCTATTATTAATTTCTAATTGAAATAATATAATATGTGGAGAAAATTTCAATCTCAATTAGTGACCATTAGTGGCAATAATATACATATATACAACAATAACAAAAATGAAAACATAGTCAATAAGTGATGCTGAATACAAAATCTCAAAAATCTTCTCACCATCACAAACTTTCAGCTATTGCTACTTCGTATATGTACATATGTAGATAAAGTAAAAAATATCAGAGGTGACTAGATATACATATATAAATATGTAGTTCTCACAAATTCAATATTATTAAAAGTCTATTCATACTATCCAGTAATTCACGGCTATAGCACAGCACAGTACCGCTTCTATTCATACTATTACAGTTTTGGTACGTTCAGACAAGATTTGGCCGAGTGCAAAGAAAAATCGACTTACATATATAATACATTACAAAGCGCGATGATATGGAGCATTATTGCTTGACAAGTTACGGTGACATGTACTGCAGTATTGTATGAATAGATTTTGTCCGCTACTGCTGTTACGTTAGACATGAATGTATCGATACAAAATGTATCAAAGAATACTTTTCATACTGCTGTTTACGTACAGTTGCCGGTACATGATGTGCTTGTATGAATGGACATTAAAAGGTAATTAATAATGGAAACTATCACTGATATGAATAAAAATGTTATTGCTAAGCAACGCCACCAACCATAAACCATTAAAAATAACAAATAGAGATATTACTGATAGATTATCTGCACGATTATATAGGACAAACATACACATTTATTACAACATTTAAATATACGAACTTAGTAGATATTACATATACGTAATCATAATACAATTCAATGGTCACGAACTTGACCGTAATTGTTTCATCACACGAAACACTTCTTGAATGTTCCTAGCTAATTGTTTTTCTTCACACATACATAGGGCTGTGGAGTCGGCATAAAAAACTCTATCTAAAACCCATAAAATTTTTCATATCCCAAATAACATCACCCCTATATTAATAATACCAATATTTTAACAAAATTTAAATATGTGTTTATATACATATGCACATAGGTATGGTACATATTTAGACATTTACCACAACTTAAAGCAGCGTATTGATTTCGTTTAAAATACGAGATGTGGGTCTACTTTGAGATTTTACCTCGAAATTTATTCGAACCCTTCGAACCCTCGCCGAATTTAACATATTCACCTCGCCATGGTGGACTTTATATGCTACGGGGTCGTTTTCTTCATAGTCCTGCGTTACGATACTTCACTTTTATTAAAACAACAATGTGCCTGTTGGTAAACACCTGGTCCGTCGCGTCGTTTCGATAGGTATAATATTAAATGTGATGTATTTATATGCTCTATACATAGGAGACGGTCGTGTTGATTTGAAGGCAAACCCTTCTTATTCAAAAACCCCGATGGTGAATTTCAATAGGGGTCGAGGGGGTTTGATGAGCCGTTCAATATGCCGCAGCTGAGCTGGCTCAATTTGACACCTTGACTGTAAACTTTTATTTTAGCATATTAAAATCGTTTTGGAACGTAGTCTATGTATTACGAGTAATAAATACATACATACATACATACATATTTTGTATGTAGATGATGTAGCACGTTTATGTCGCTGTGATGGAACTGATATTTCATACTGACTTGTGTAATAATAATATATAATTTGCTGGCGTTTAATGTCAGAGGTGAAATTTCGTGCCTACAGATTTTAATTTGAAAATGTATGTAATTTTCATCAATAGGATTTTTTAAGAATTGATTATTTAGATGCTGTGTATGATATTTAAAATACATTTAAACAATTCAGAAACTTAATATTGAGACAAAAATATTTTCTTATAAAAATAGATACAAGCATTTTCTACTTTGATCAATCGAGACTTTTATTTTAATATAACAAGATTGCAAAGAGCTTCAATTCAAAAAGCTTTTAGTAATGGATTTTTAGTTTAAAAAATCAAGCATTATATTTTAATATCGAAAAGATATTGAAGAATTTCATAATATTTTTATGACTACACGTAACATACACAATAATGTTCGTACTTTAGTATAATTTTGACCATCATTAAAAGTATAATATTATCTAATATTAATAGCCAGCTGTATAGCTTCGTGGTTGCGTTAATGCTAACCACCGGGAAGTTCCCGGATTGAAGCCCTGGGTTTACCTTGATTGAAGATAGTATTTCTGCAGTGTTGCTGGTCAGACTTTTTAGATTATAAATTTGAAATCATATTCAAATAGTGTTGACAAATAGTAGATAGAATGGTTTTTGCCAATGTATCTGATTTCATTGCTGAAACGGTTCCTCATCAAATTGGCAAAAACCATCCTACCTTATTATTTGTCAACACTATTTGAATATGATTTAAAAATTTTAATATATTAATAAATGTATGTATGTACAAATTAAGTATGATAGGTGTCGCTCAGGGGTAAATGCCGTAATGGCATCATGATAAAATAAATTTTATTTTAAAAAAGTCATAAATTAAACACTGGATCTCTTCCAGATCAAATGAGATTTGGTTGATTGTTTTTTTTAAATAGACATCTCTGATAGTAACAAAGTATGTAGGTACATTCATATAATAAGTACAAAGTAGTTACAAAATGTTAACAACATTAAAGAAAGAGAATACTAGTATATTGCCCGTGGACGTTAAATGAATGGATTTGAAAATGAATTGAAACCTTCATATAAGATCGAAGGTATTATATTATATATGTACATAATAGCTCAAGACCCAAATTTTCCCAAACAAATTAGAAAAAGTAGATATTTTAATACGAAGACGTAGAATTCCAATGAGCCGAGGACAAAAGGCGTCTCGAGACGCTGAGAGAGTAAAGCCACAGTGATCTGGTATTAAAATTGCGTTAATACGATGCTGTCGTAATAATCCTCCGCATATACGAGACGTATAGGTATATATGTATGTACATATGTACACAGGTACCAGTTGCTGAACTGCTGCCACCAGGTCTGCCGTCGACGGGAACCCGCTTTCATTACACTTTCATGGCGGCGTAACACCTACATATTGTATGAGACTTCATGTATGTAGGTATATAAAGGTATACTCGTAGTGCGGGTATGTGAGGCTGTGTATGGAACTCGCAACTCCTTTAATGACGTCTCGTCTCGGTTCTACGCTGACGTCTGTCTGTACGTCTTAAGATAATCCCTGAGTTGCGAACTATCTGTTGCACACCTGTGAAATACCAGGAGCGAGCGAGGAGATTCTCCCTATTCAAATTCGTACTGTATCAATGTTCGTCCGTGGTAGTAAGTTTATATGGATATAATATATTATAGGTATGTATGTACATATGTACCAACCGGGTGAATAGAATTGTTGGGTATTGATGTTGCAACTTAAGCAAATCGACGTTTATACAATGTAAAATCAATAGAGAGCCGAGTTCAAGATTCTCTATATATGTACATATATATTTTATTATAATATAATTAAATAAAACACAATAAAAATAATGACATTGGACTCTGACTCATTTTAAAAACAGTCGAAGTGAGATAGTATATCAAATTTGATTGAAAACAAATACGAACATATATATATATATATATATATATATATATATATATATATATATATATATATATATATATACATATATAAACTTGATAAACTGTTATTATTAATTAAAATAACATTAGAAGCTTTAAGTGAAAAATTCATTAGTAGTTTGTAATCATGTCATGGTTTTTTTACATGTATGAAATTGGAATTATTAAAGAGCTGTAGCTTTTTTAAACATTAAACATCATTGTTTAATACATGACATCAAGTATTTATAATCTGTAATACATATTGTAACTATACATTCGATCATATTTGGTGCGTTGATTATATTTCGGCTAGTAATTTTGGAAGTGCTTTTTGCACTTAGAAGCTTAAAATTTCGAATTTTCAATAAGGTGATTTAAATTTGTAGAAAACAGTTAACCGAGTGGATGCATCAAAGTTTAAAATTTGCTTGAAGCCAAAATAAGTCAAAGGCTAAAACTTCAACAAAGTATCTTCATAATTTTGGGGTGAAATTTATTCTTTTGTTTTCAAACTTGTTATGAAAATATTATGAGGCTTTACTATTGAAGAATTTGTTCATGGAAGTGACTTTAGGCAAGGTACATATGTACCTAATTGAATGTAATAAAAAAAATTACACTAAAATAAGCCATTTTCCGCCCCAAAGACTTATAATCCCCCATAGCACATAATTGTGAATTACACAACTCTTGAAGGAAAATATTAAGAAGTAAGATAAGTTTAACAAACAAACTATCAAATTGATTTAATGAAATCATACATACACAGGTATTATTTTTATATAAGTGTACTGCATTATTTTACGCATCGGATGGAACTTAAATATAATAGATACAGATGAAGGTACGGATTCAAACACGCCGAATATATCAGTGGCGTTCGTATTAACAATTCACACGATATATACGACTCACGTCCAACTAAACAGTGTGGAGATGGAGAGTTAGTATTTTCAGGAAGGGACAGTACTGGCTCCCTTCCGATTCTGGACCGTGGAGCAGGTTCGCACACGGGATGATTTTAATAGCGGTTCAAGGTTCCGCCACCGCCTGAATTTTAAATTCAGACACATTCTGGGTCAACGGGACGTACATACTTGTAACTACCCCTTCCCTTCGTTGTTCACTTCAAACCCCCAGGAGCTTTGAAACCGTGTTGCGGCTATGAAAAAGGTACGCTTTTATTATAGTGTGCGTAATAATGTACGCTCTGCGCGAATCGCTTTTTGCCGGTGGACGGACTTACTTGGTCTATGACAAAAAATATAAAAAGGTTAAATAAAAAGTTTGCGTGTTTAAATTATATGAGGGTTGATTATTTTCAATGCTAGACGCCTTTCAAAAGAATGAAAAATGAATTAAATATTTTTTACTTTTACTTTGATCTGTGTATAGCCACCTAGATATGTAATGTACATACATATAATATAAAATTTGCGATTCAATTTGCAAAGCGTAACTTTCAATTTGATTTGTATGCGATCCTAGTTTTTGTGTGAAAAATTACGTTATATATGTACATACCTATACATATATTTGGACGATAAAAAGATTTGTATTGAAAATAAAATATTGGTGGTTGTGTTAATGCTAACCATCAAGAAGTTACCCCAATTGAAAATAATCTATTCCATTTTTTTCTGTAGTGCTGCTGGTCAGTTTAATAGCATAGATATCACATTTCCCAAAGTATAAATAAAAAATAAATAAATATGTAAATCGGACTTGAAATTTTAGCTGATGGATGATTAAATTATAAAAGTGATGTGCAATAATGTATTTATTTATTTTATTTAAAGTTTATTTTTAATAAAATAATAAATAAATTGATTTATAATAAAGTTTATTCATAATGACTAGGGCTTTTGCACGCTGGGATTTAAGTTGGGCTTATGGTCTATTCATAATCATACCTAAGAACGTTTCACTTCACAAGATAGGTCTGACCAAACTTTGACCAAAGGTCTGTCCCACGTTTTCGCGCTCCAAATTCATCGCATCAAAGAACAGCGATAGGGTATGAAAGATCATTGCTGATGTATGCACAGAATGACAAATATAATTTAAGTCTGAATTGAAGAACAGGAATTAAGTTTTGCTCATTGAACGAAACTAAAGTTTAGGATAATGGCTGAGAACGTTGAAAATTTGCGTCGTCTAGAAACACGGTAAGGCCTACATAAGTTAACATGAACATATCTATAGTTTTGTATTTATCTTTACACTTTACCCAGTGGCGGATCAAGTAAATGGGGGGCGCCAAGCGCATATGAAATCTACGGCCCCCGCTTCAGTAAAATAATGCTATCATCGTTTTTTACCATTCTTTTCAGTACATGGGTTTTCATTAGGATTTTACAAAACTATATTTTTTTATTTATTTACTATATGTACTTGAAACACTAATAGTTTTTGCAATAAAATAGGTGCTATTTTAAAATATTTTGGAAAATAGGTATAATTTCATTTATTCTTGACGTACGAACGTATTGTGGACAATGATAATAATTTGTAAGTTGTAAATTTTGGTAGCAATGGCCATTTCGGGGCATACGATATTCGGGGGCCTCAAGCGCGCGCTTATTTTCAATGTATGATAAATCGCCGCTGACTTAACCTAACATATTCTAAGCTGATATAAATGTTTTTTGTATAGCCCACTGTTTTCAAATCAAAAATTATTTTGTGAAATGCTTAAATTATGTCATGTTTTCTTTTTGTTATCAATCGTCTGTCGTATTAAGATCGTATCATGCCGTAAATATTTTCCGACTTCAAAAATCTAAAATAAATAATATTGCAAGTTAATGTTGACGATGAGTGGCAGTTCGTCAATAGTTTCGATATGCAAAGTAAGTGTACCGTAGTGAGGTATGGTGAGTGGTTCTGCATTGATTTTTCCTCAGGCAGCCCGCCTCGCTTAAGATGTCTTTTGTGTGAGGGAGCTCTCTGGGATTTCAGTCGGCAACCAGCCAATTTATCATCGGCGAGAACAATCGCTTCGGAGGACCTGCAGACCCCGGAGTGATTTAGTGGCGGGAGGGCTATTGTCAAAGAGGGCCACCCTAGCGGCGGAGCCTTTGTTGATTTTCCAAGCTAGAAGGAACCTGCCTCACGCACAATTTGCTGCGCGATTCCAAAACAAACACTCCTCATTGTACCCTCCGACCCAAGATCGCCTATCGGGAAACTTCATAATCTACATCAGGACCCAAATTTTGTATTATTTTGAGTCTCAAAGATATGTATGTGATAAAAGTTGACACTGTATGACAGGTCTGCTGTACATAATTGCACCTAATTTAAATGATGACGATATCATTGGCAAGCATGAACAAACCAGAATCCTTTGAAATGTGGTGTTACCGGAGGATGTTAAATATCTCATGCAAGGAACATGTGAAGAACGATACTGTCCTCTGGCTGCTTCATAAAATGAGAGAGCTTCTTGAAAAATGGAATATTTTGGCCACGTTATTCATGGTATCACCTTCTACAGACAATAAAGGGGGAGAAAGTAGAAGGCAAACAGTGGCTCGGGAGAAAGAGGCTCTTTTGGCTCCGGAATATCAGATCATGGATGATACTCGGACATGAAAAATTGTTTCGGTTTGCTCATGATAGGCCAGAATTCGCACTGGCCATCAATAATCTCTGCCCATGGTAGTCGCCTACCTCCGAATACGGATTTGGCACAAGAAGAAGAATAAATTATTTAATTAGATAAAAATATTTATATAGATCGATCGAATGGATGGCTGAAAAAAGATTCAGGCCGATTATTAAAAAAAAAGAGTACCAGCAATATTGATTGTTTATCAGTCGATGGGTTGTGGATTAAAATTCTTGATTCCGATTATATCTGACAAATAATGGTTCCATACAAAATTTGCACCAATAAAAATTCATCAAAATAATTATACATACATTCCCATTTTTCATTGCTCCGAAAGTCAAATAGTTATCAACGGAGATAATTTTTTTTCAAATAAAACTTCACTGCAAAGAAATTTTTAACACGTGGAAGATCGCTACACTCAAAATTGAGTTTGTAGGTATTCATCAAAACACTAACAAAGTATAATTTTGGTTTAAATTTATACAATAACGATTCGTGATTTTACGGCGAGCAAAATATTTACATATATGCTACCATTAAGCCAGCAGTTTGGCTTAATGGTAGCATATATATTTAGCACCACTGCGATCGATGGTTCGACTCGTCAAACTGCTGGTTAGATTTGGGGGTTTTGTGACTCCAAATCGATCGTTTCTCTATCAGAGTTTGCCAATTTTATCTGATCATTGTTGAAACGGTTCCTGAAAATTGGTAATAGATCATTTCCTGTTGTCACAAAAATCTGTGTGTATAGTTTGTAGAAATTATGCACAGAAATCTGAAATCTATAGATGTCTTTATAATTTCGTGTTTATTATGTGTATAAAAATTGTAATAATAATTGTGCACAAAATCTAAAAATAATCCATAGATGTCTCAATGGTTATTATTTCTGTACTTGATTAATTATTGTATTATATGTTTGTTGAACGTACTGTATACGTTGTCTGACCGTTCTCGTACACTCGTCGCATTGGAGCGATCTGTAATGACGAGTGTACATTGATTGTAATAAAAATAAAAAATAAAATAAAAAAATAAGGATCAGAACTGCGTCAAATCTAAAATTTAAATTTTCATTTGATTTAACCCTCAACCTTGCAAAAATGCGCTATATTATTTAACATGTACGCAAAATACAGCAAAAGACAGACATCAAGTGCAAAAACTACAACCTTACACACCACACTTCTCTTTCCCCCTTTCCAAATTTATTATTTATCTAGGGATAGTACACGAAAACGGGTCAAGGCGGTCTTATTCTCTCACCTTTTCATCTCCGAATACACACTACTACATATGCATCTACCGACTAATACCTACAACGATACAAAACTTTTGTACCTGCAATCCATATATCTACATAAGGCATATTTGATTTCAAGCAATTCTTCCGTGAATGTCCCACGTCTACACGAGGATATAAAACCGGAACTGGGCATACTATGTACATATACATACGATATTTTTTGCACTAAACTGTGAAAGACAGACAGCTAAGCTTAGCTTTGACAGCTAAGGAAAATCTGCTTATTGGCATTGTTGAATTAGAATACACGTTTGATAAGATTTAAACTGATTGAGATCATCTGTAGTTATCAAACCAACATGGCATAATATGAAAAATAAATTACGCACATCATTATCACCCAATTGTTTGAGTCTGAAATTTTGAGCCTGAAAGTTGGAATTTTTTTTATTTTATTTTATTCAATCAATAATGCACCCTCGTCTAACAAATCGCTTCAACTCGCCGAGTGTGGTATACAGATTAAGAATAATTTAAACTGGTATATACCCATTTATTAAACACATCTATGGTCAAACAATTAACAGCCACATAGTCATAGCCACATAGCTGTTAATTAATTTTCCCCATATATTTTTTCATATACGAATTGAGTACATTGATTTCGTTTGAGTGAATATTAAATTGCGGTTACTTTAATATTATGATCGGAGCACCAGGTATATGCATCAGTTAGCGAGCAAAACGCGCGCCATAAATAGACCTGTTGCCGTCTCTTTCTCGCGTTCAGATTTTCCGATCGGCGTGTCTCTGTCCTTCGTGTGCATTTTCCCGCGAAAGCCTCCGGGCCGATACGGCTCGTGTGATCAATACAGCCTTATTACCTTCACTTGTTGATCTGACCGAGCCGAGCGGTGAAACTTATACCCTGTTGCAGCCGAACGCTGCAACAAGTCAAAATGTATACCTACTGTAGAGTTAAGTTTTGGCGAGAAAAGTGGACCAAACCCACACCTAGTACTCTGTGATCTATTTAATGGTAAATGATTCATATACATATTCTAGATCCACATGTTTTCAGGATCCAGGTATTCTGATGCAGCTGGACAATAAAAGATCTTGAACAATGACGCATAGATCATTCAATACTATGTACATAAAAGCAAGTAAACGTAAAAAAAAACATGAAAGCTTGTATATTTGGAATAACAAAGAAAGATTGAAATAGTAGCGTAATATGTACTTGGGTGAGTACTGACAGATGTACAAAGGTATTTCGATGGTACGGTACCCAAGAGTATATGGAAGAAAGCAATGGAGGTTGAGTAGCTGCTGTAAAATTGATATGAATGAAGATTGCGCTAGGTATATAGGAATAGAAGAAGGTCCAAGAGGTTCAAAAAGATGAATATATAGTAGATGCCACGGTAATTGGTCTAATATATGGTAGTTAGCTGAAATTATGTTATTACAATCAGTAAAATTATATTGCAATGTACTTAATGGAAGTATAATCACAAGCTAATTACATATTGTAATCACACACGCCACTTAAAGCTAATTAAGTCGATTCACTTATGATAAATTAATTATGAAGCTTGGGAACGATCGAGTGAGCTTTTCCGAACAACAGAACTATTTTCGCTTATTCCATATCATTGGAACACGCGTATCCGTATTATTTGCGAGGAAACTTTTAGACTTTACTACCGCAGTATCATTGTCGCACTTTTGACAAACAACTTTCTCTCATTTTCCTCGCTCTCATTCGCGTGCGTCATTTTTCAAAAATTCCTCTCCGGAAAAACTCTCCACCGACGGATAGCTTCATCTGTCTCTTAACTCCAGAAACGAGTGCTTTTTCTGGCCAGTGCGAGTTTTTCCCCTGAACGACACTTGAAAAATACCCGAGACGAAAATATTATAATACGTTGAAGGAAACTTTTTATGTGCCAGTCGTCTTCGAATGTTAGCGGTTTATTTTCTATCGAAAATCCCGATTCAGACAATGCGTCTGCTTGTATTATATAATATGTAAGGGAATAAAAAGGCGATATATTATAGTGGTTTTGTGCGAAAGGACCAGATGCTCACCGCAACAATGTATCATGTGAATTTCGCAATTTTGCGTGGAAAACGTTCCATTTTCATTCATGTTTGAGCTTTACGTGAGACGTGTGTGCGTAAGATATGCAAACACGTCGATTTATACATACATATATAATTGTGTTGAAATGTATCCACAAAGGAGATATTTCCTGATGAACTTTCGCAATAATATGTAACGCTGTCATTTCAAAAGTGGGTGTATTAATATTTATATTTTTCTAGCATTTGTGCAGATATATCATTTATGATATTTTACGTACGAATGTACATGTTTTCTTGGTGAGTTTCTGAAATAAATAAGAATACACAAAAAACTATAACTATTAAATATTTGAATAGGAATTAAGACGACAACGCATGTGAAATAATATTCTGATTTCATATATTTATTTTATTTTAAGACGAAGCAAAACCCGCTTAGTACGAAAAGATTTTACATATCAGAAGAACAAAAATTCATACCGATTGCTATTTGGTAATTAAAATTTTTACGGCTATAATTATGGAAAATCTAAGTGTTGAATTAGGATATATGCAACATTAGTAAATTCTTTCATACTACATACCTTAAATCAAAACGCTATTTAAATTAATGTTATAAAACTTTAAGTTATGAAATTATTTAAGGAAGTAGTAGTTGTATGGCATTATTTGTAATAATACATTTATACATTTATAAAAAGTTCAGAAATAAATTATTTGTATAATTCAATTGATACGAAATTATTGTAGCACAAACAAGATTTCTCTCCTTTTGGTTTCGCATTAAATGATTTCCACTGTAAAAGTTTTCATATACATGAAATGAAAATTTTCAGTTCAATTCAATTGGATGTCCAATCATTCACCCGCTTTTTAAGTGCTTGTAGGCTAGTCTATTAATAGAAATATGTCAAACTAATAAAATAGTAATTTCATCAATAAAATCAATTTAAATCCATCACAAAATTTTCAATTTAAATGAAACGATGAATTTTCAATCATTCCAGTCAAAACCTAAAAACAAACAATTAAAAATAGATTTAAATAAAATTGTACTGCTGAACTACCATACACCAAACTTACAACATAAACCAATCATAATTTATTCGATACTCTCATAATTTATTTATAATCACACCATTAATTGAATTTGTCAAAACGTACATGTTACATATATGTATGTATGTATACCGTACAAACATACACGCATTTTCGAGAGAGACTTAGTCCACATTGTAAGTTCTCATTAACCGTGGGGGTCTTTGTATTTCGTAAGCGCAACTCTCTACCGACTCGTTTGTTTAAAGCCTTTATTAATTCATATCGTATGTTGAATAGCGCTTCGACTCCGTGGCCTAACCGGCAATATTATTATTTTATTCATCGGGTGCGAATCGGATCGACCTGCCAGTCAGGAAAATTCGAAAATGGCGAATTTTTCCCGTAATGACGACGACCCGAAAGGCGATCGTCGCTAATGACCAATTTTTCCCTTTGTCTTTCGTACATAAAGCGAAACGTGCAGAACAAAGAGCTTGGAATATTTTTTTTGCTTTACAATACATTCCACGATGATAACCGGAGGCGAGGGGAGCTTTCAGTGTAGCTTCGAATGACGAATCAATAACCGTTTCTATTTTGTATTGATGGAAGCGTAGAGCAGTTTTAATTGTCTGTTTGTGTTTAGAAATTATTTGATAGACAGGTTTAAACTCCACGATAATTTTGACAATGTGTGAGTAATTAGTTAAGCATATTCTACATACATATGTTTGAACATATAATATATGTATGTATATGAAGGAAAGTTAAATAATTAATATACGAGTATTTTATACATTAAAAAGCATTATTTCCGTTTCAAATATTGCTGAATTGATATATAATGTATGGCGGAATATGTTTGCACTATATCTATTAGTATTTTAATGCATATGTAATATTGCATAGCACATAATTCGTGCATGCATGCATGCACGAAACAAAAAGTTTATAATAGATAGATTTATCTCAATACAATTCGATTTAAAATATTCATATATTTTTCAAAATTAAAAAGTAATTATTCACTTTAAATTCCAATACAATTTTTCTACAAACACGTTTTAATTTATTTTATTCGAAAAATTGACTTTTTTGCATTTGCGTAAAGCTGGTTAGTTATAAAACTATCTAAAACTATTTTGGAATTATAATTATTTAAAATTAAATTGACAGTATGTTATGTATACATAAATATATGATCAAAGTTTTCCGACAAGTTCGATAAACACATGCATACGTATAAAGTAAATCATTAATAATTAAAAAAAAATACAGAAAATATATCAATTGTCAAACCACTAATCTTCAAAATGGGTATAATAATAACTTGATTGATTTGACACGTAAAATATGTAGTACGACCAATGAAACTCTTAAACCAACGCTATTTAATTTATGAAGTATTCGAAATGATAAATATATGACGACATGTTGTACAAACTAATTTTATGTGTTTGAACGTTTGCCAAATAATAGGTTTATTATGTTTACGTGCACAGTGAAGCGAAGAGACACGAAAAGAGTACACCGATAATCCTAATCGACGGGCTGTCATCAAGGTAGCCTCAGCAATGAATGAAAATTCTCCGCTTTCTATAATATCATTAATGAAAGATGAATACTTTCTTAATGAAAGTTACCCGTGACGCATCACGTCGTGTTGTGGCATTTTAGAACTTGCCAAAATTCTATACTATTATTACTGTACATATGTATGTACAATGATTTTTTATCAACCATCACATGTAACGATTTCTGTTTCAAAATCATATTATAGCAAGTTTATTTATGATCGGATAAAACTATCGTGCAATAGATTAAAACTATAGTGCAAATTAATTGAGCTAAAGGTTTCGAGGCAGTTGTTGGAATTGCTTTGTGGGTTTTCGAAACAACAGGCTCGCCAATTGGACGAATCGAATTACCAAGGCACAAAGTGGAGTGATAATACAGTTATTAATTCAACAGGTACGGGGTGGGTGCTTCGACCCTTTCTTCGTGGGGGTTGAGAAACTCGGGCATTACGGGACTAAAGGAGCCTCAACCCCTTGCAGACTACCTCACGAATAATTAAATTCTAGAGTTTTTCGGGGCAAAGTTACGATTTAAGCCGCCGCGTTGAACAATAATCCATCCGCCGTTACGTTTATTGAATGAGACATCAAACGTTGTAAGCATTTTGCCAAAACTGGGATTAGTTCGGCGCCCCGAGAACTAATTTGTGTACCTTTTTTGCACGAGCGGCGGGCTAGGGGTTTTAACTTTAATGCTTTCTGCAAATTCAATGTGCGTAGAAACCCGAGGCGGTTTCATACCTCGGTGTCTCCTGTAGGTACCTACCTACGCATTTTTCAGGGGGATGGGGGATTTGTTCCAAATTAGGGTCGTTTCTACAAGTAGTAAATTGAAATTTGGACGATCCCTTGAGAATACAATTTTCGTTTATTTGTTACCGCGTTCACTATTTGGTGTGAAACTTGTTTAATTTGTGGGAAAATTTAGGCATTTAAAGCTTTTCACTGAATTAACTATAATTATTTCAGCAAGTCATAAATTTACGCTTGAAATGAAAGTTTTTAATTTTTTTTCATATATTTATGGATCAGAACATCTTGGTTTGATAGATGTATAATTGGTAATATACTTAAAACGAATTTTAGAATATATATGTGAGGTAGAGATAGAAATATACAGATCTGGATCAATTGACAATATTACTGAAGTGGAGAAAACAACAAAAAAGTGGATAATTTCAATATTCCATGCGAATAAAATTTTCTCCAAACTATAGAAATATGATCTGGTGTCAATTCTTGGGCTGCCAATCAATTTCATACAATTTTCTACACTATTTGGCTAATTATAGAGCTATTGTTGTGATCCCGTTAGTTGTATAGAAAATTTTACTTCAAGAGAACAAGTAAAATTTACTAAACAAAATTTTAGTTACACCTTGACACTCTCATATTTATATTACGGTGCAAATATTGCTGCGCGCCATGATTCAATAAATAATTATTATTAGACTTAGCAGCTATTTTTGAGATAAAGTGATATAAATAATATTTAAAGAAAAAAAATAGATATTTAAATACACACGTAAAATATGTTTAAATTAAAAGCAGAAAGAAAGATTTTAAATAACTACACTAAAAAAAGATTATATTTCATACATGTTATATGTACATAAGATATGGCGCATTCACAGAATTTTCCAACATTTATTTCTCTATGACGCAGTCTGACTGTATTTTTAATTTACCTGATGGCTCCAGACTCCATCCGTAAAGGAAGTCAAAGATAAAATGAACTCTTTTCTTGTATATATGTGTATATAAATACAGGATAAATACAGAAATTATATATGTATATATATGTATATATAATACAGGAATACGATTTATGTACAATACATACAGAAATTCACCCAATATATGTACGTATAAAGTACAATACAATAAATATACTTATGTATATACAGAGGAGAATCATATTACAATTTGGTGGAAGGGATCTGAGAGGAGCATAACGTGACCGACGCACGTACCGTGGAAAATTCTGCGGCGACACGGGAAAATGCAATCGGAAATTTTCCCGACCCGCTCCGCAAAATGGCCGACCATTCTAGCGTTGGATCTTTCGAATGGCCGTCGTAAAAGACCCGCTTTACGACGTCGAACCTTTCCACCACTTCAACGACTGGATGTCGGGTGGGGTCGTTTGCATTAGATGCAATTTTCTCGATCTGCATCGGTGCACTTAGCGCGCCGATCGACTAATCCAAGTATTTAAATCTTCAACTTTTTCGAATACTACTACTATCTTCTTTTAGAAATTTTACTTTATAATTTAGGTAAAAAAAATAATTTTTAAATATTCAATATGTTTGTTTCTAATATAATGAGGATAAATGTCGATTAAATGAATACTTAGATAATAGATCCGAATGTTATGTATGTATGTACATATATACATTTGAATTTTCTAGAATTTTGTACTAGCTTTAGAATATCTAAACAGTAGAGACTTTATATACATGTAATATATGTATATGTACTAGACTTGATTGTGACTCCTAAAGCTATTTCATTTTCTAGGATTCTAGACGCAATTCAACAGAACAGAGATAATGATAAGTTCAAATTAGATCCTTCGACAAAGTCACTTTCATTTCTCAAGATTAGAAACGACATTTTATACTTTCGAGTTTTGAATATATGTATCTAGTATAATATATCTATGTACGTTTCACATTTCAGAAAATTTTATAACATCATATTTACTGGGATTTGACATAAGTATACATATGTATATAGGATCCGGATGTGAAGGATTCCAAATGATACGCGCAGATTAAGTCAGAAGTATTTATTATAACATGTCGTCGGGCTTGTTCTCCAACAAGTGACCATAACAACACGCATCCGGACTCTCCCATGCATACCACACACATACTTTATCCCTAGCAGTTTGACCAACCACACATACGGCTCGGCTCGTTTAAAAATCATTCCTACATGTATGAATATTTCTGGGAAATTCTGCAAAGTATAAAACACGCATTATATTATTTTTAATACGGTATTTAATTGGAATCGTATTAAAATTTATCCAACGAGTCAATTTAAAAATTTTGAACTTCAAAGACTTACAATATAAAATTAATATTATAAAATTAATTCTTTCATTTTAAATTCAATATCGTAAAATCAACATGATATTAAATGCTGATTCTGAGTAAAAAATTTAAACAGATTTACTTAAACAAATTTAAATACAATACATATTGGAAAATTTCATGACCCTTAAATGCAAACGTTTTAATTAACCCTTTTCCATGACAAAACAATCAATTTCCTTAGAATTCCGATTCCGTAAGGATCGGTAAAATACCCAATAATTTCGTACAATTAATTTGTACGATCAAGAACGGACCGAAGTAGGAATATTGTAATTTGATCTTGTTCCAGCAATCAGATTCACGAATTGAACGACACTTTATGTTTATACAACGATTTAATAAACGCTTAAATTCGATTTAAAAGGGTTGGGATTAATTCAATTAATTGGGGGTGTCATTTGACGTTTTAGGTCGGACTTCCAATGTCGAATAATACATACAATGAAAATGTGCATACATGTACATATGTATGTATGTATTCCAGGACTTATTTTTTTTTTATTTTCGGGAGAACAACGATTTCTGTGAGATTGAGCTTGTTTCTCAAAACGGGAGGATGACACACGCGTGGGTAGAAAATCGACGAGGAGAACCGGAAATGGTAGCAGCTTCAGGAAGATGCTGGAAGACGAACACGAAGTTTTTCCGTCACATATCATTCAACCATCCGAATAATTACCCTCAACCGCTGGTACACTAAATAATGAAGACTACGAGGTATATCATTCATACTTGATATATCGTTCAAACCCACAAATGAAACCGAATATTTTTTCACTGAATATGCTGAATTTATTTAATACTAGAAATTACTATGGAGCGTCATAAAGCATACCCGCTAAATTGAAATAATAGGGAAATTATTTCAATGCGAGGAGAGTCATTAATCACTATTAATCATTGTAAGGATGAACACAGAAACAACAGGCGTGATCCAAGTTTGCTCATTAATTTCTATATATTATAACTAACTAAGTACCTAGCTTTATATTATATAATGTACTATGATATATAGAATCGTGAAATAATGACAAGTACATTATATACACATATTAAAGTAAAGATGCAATAATTCCACAAAATCGATCAATCGTAATTTCAATACACATCCATGTTATGTAAGGTCCTACAATTATATAACAACTACCTATCATATTTTTTTACAGACACAAAATAATATTGACATCAAGTTTTTCCAACACCCACGTTACTTTTACAGAAATCACATTATCGGTGAACAATCTGACAAAACGACATGGCAAAGGTCGCTTATTTAATATTTATATAATAAAATATAAATTATATATTTAAGGGCGCGTTGGAGTATTTATAATACATTAAAGCCAATAATCCTATACACCCAATACTACATATATGGACTAGAGAGCATAACGCAATTTTCCGGGTCGGTTGACTAAGTAAGTAGGATCGTTGGACGGGCTTTGAACTTTATAATTCAAAGTCAATAGCTAAAGATCAACTATATTCGTATTTGGTCATCTATGAGACGTGAGTCATGCTTAATCCGTACATTCGTATAGTAAAGTTTACTTTTTACTTGAATTTGTCTGAATATTTTTATGAAAAAAAAATTTATGGTTTGTATAAACCTGTGTTTAAAAATTCGGTTCTCTTCTCCGGATTAGCGAGAATTCACGGTATTGCCGTAATTTAATAATCTATTTAAAATATTCATGTGAATTTCAATGAAATTCACATTTTCCACTGTGTTTGGCTGTGGGAAAAACCACAGTGGTGAAAAGTTTGCAAAGGCTTAATATTTTCCGGCGGCTTTTCCGCGGTCCGTTTCGAAAGCATTCTTCCTCGGAAAATTGCTACACGCTGATCATTCAACAATGGAGTACAATTCGCAGTGTTGTGTGTTGTGTGGAGCGGTGATTTTTCCACCAGAAATTCGTAGGGTTTTGTTGTGTTCGCGAGAAACTTTTGCGTTCTGCTAAATCTGTTGTTGGATGTGAAATGGCTTCTATTCAATTCTAAATATATTAAATGATAAGCTGATCTTGCAGAATAGTTTTAATCGGAATATCTTACTCTATGTATTTTCAGTTTTGATTCTTTTCGTTGAAAGCCAAGTCTCGTAGAAATATGGTCATAAAGTTTGGATTGAGCTTGCAAGTGCAAGAGAAAAACTTTTAACTAAAAGTGATTTTTTAGTTCCCATTACTCAGTTTGACTTTTAAATTTTGAGGGATGAAAGTTGCAGTTTAAAAAGGTCTTAAATTTCAAACTTATTACTATGCAAATTATTATGAACATATTATGGTTTCAAATTCCAAATAAAAATGTGCAAACATGAGAAAAGGTTTCTAAATAAGACAAGGATTAAAAATTCAATTCATGCGAAGTGATAACTTGAATAGGTGACGAAGTGACAATTTGTTAATTGTACATTGAAATGTTTAATCAGAAGTTTATTGTACTAAAGAAGAAATGTTTGAAGAAATACAGCAATTAAAACCACGCTAAAAAAAATAAATAAAAAGTACAACTCAATCAATACACAAATTAAAACCTTGCCAATTTTAGTGACCGGAAATTTACAACAGAAAAGAGCGATATTGACCCGTTTCGATTATAAAGCGTGTTCGTTTTATGTGTGCGTGGATGTTTACAAAAACATCGAACGTCGATTTTATATTGCAGATAGGTCAGCTCCTTCGACCTGACGAATGCTGGAAATTCTCTGGCGAAACGCCATAACACCGTAGAACAGACCACCATAATCATAAAAACACCATTAATCGTATTAAAACTAAAAAGGTCTTAACACAAAAAAAAAAAAATACCTCCGCATCAAAACACAAACAGTCCAAGGTGAACGATGAAACTAAGTAATTCTTAAAAGCCAATGATATTATTGAAGTGATCTTATCGTAAAGCATAAGTATACACAATAAAAATAATACACCATACGTTTCGAATTATCAATAAATTTTCCCGTCTGAAAATTTTCTTTGATCGTAGGCCACGCACTTTAATCGCCACTTAATATTTAAAAAAAATGATTCGTCAATTTAAAAATATCGCGGCGTAAGTTACTCAAATACGAATCGCGGTGCGTAAAAACGAAATCGACGAGTTTACATGCACGATAAAACCGCAATTAAACTAATGGATAAATTTACGTTTGAAAGCCGTTTTATGCTTGCGATACAATTTTATGGCTTTCTGCGCGAGTCGACGGAATCGAGTATACAATATTGAACTAAATATATATACATATATATGTATTAATATTAATTATACTAATAATATAAAATTCGGGTAATTGGCCTTAATTATCTGGCACAGTATGTACATATGTATATGTATACATATGTAGTAGGAGCCGTTTAGTTTACTTTTACTTCCGCATCTAACAAAAAGGGTTTCCGTCATTTAGTACATCGACCCGTGTAAATGCGTATGACAAGTATGCTAAGAGAAAAATTAGTCTAATTAATTAGCAACGTACATTATTAATGCCTGACTATCTGAGAAGGGCTAATAACAAATTGAAAATGAGAATATTATATAAAATTTAAATTTGAAAGGAGATTAAATTCTAACTGCTATAATCAATAGGAAAATATTATTATTGTTTCATAAAACAAAAAAAAAGAATAATTATATAGCAATACACATATGTAGAGTTAGAATGTTAGGCGCAAGATAACGATTATACAAAGTTGTTAGATTGGGAGTGCGTATTAACGATAAGGTTACAGAGACTGACACAAAATATACATACACGTTTGGTTGTACGTACATAGGTACTATAATTATGTAAGTAAATTTCATTTTACATACTTACATACATTTGATACATATCACGAATAATATAAATCACGAACTTGTGTAATATATGTATTTAATTCGTTGTTGAATCAATGAAAATGGTCGTTAGTCTAAAAAGCACGATGTACATATGTATTTATATTTAGGATCATAGGTGGAAAATAATGGTTTACTAATGAGATGAGATAAAGGGTGCGAATACTATGTAAGAATAAAAATATGAATGATATTCCTGAAATGCGAAACGATAAAGAAAAAATTGATGACATTGAAAAATCCCTCTTATTATTATATGTATATTTCCATAGTCCCTTCTTGAATCAAGTCGTGTAGCAAACGACTGCGTAATGATCAAACCCTTCATCCCCATCCTTTTCCCCGCACTTCGTATCACAGCTTCCTTTTAGCAGCCTTTTTTTCATCGTTGCAAACTAGAGGACCTTCGAAGTTTTCACACCTGAATCTTTTATCAAATGAACTCCATTTTGAATCACAATAGGCCAAATTCGCTCCAGATTTAGCCGAATTATCATATTCATCAAGGGGAAACAGGCGACTTTTACAAGAAGTTTCTCCATACACTTTGTACGCAAAGCTCTTTCCGACTTTTTTTTATTCAAAAAAACCCTTCTCTCGTAGTACGTCTCCCGGTTTAATTTCCCTGTTTTTCTTTTGGTCGAATTGTGGTTGGAATTGACGTCGATCCCGTGCTATTTGCATTGAATAAATAATAGTACCCGTTCGTACCTCGTTTCATTGTTTGCCCATTGTTTATTTAGACTCGGTTCTTTTTTATGTTGACCGATTAATTTGCGAATCAATTAATTTGTACAAATGTATAATATATTTTACAGATCGTAAAAATGACTTTGACTTATACAAATATACAATGTACATATGTATGTATGTATATATATAAATGTTCATTACATGCTAGTTCATATGATAAAGTACACAATTGATCAATATAACCCATAACTCTTACACTAAAATCATAAGTCATTCTAGAATATTCTGAATGCAATATTTTTATACGTATAAATAATAACCATAATGTTATAATCAAATATTACATAATAATATAAATCGGGTAAAAGGGTAGTACCAAAAGAAGAATTTTTGGAATAAAACACATCAAATATCAGCACCATTATTTACAGTCATGAATCATCCACTGCTAAATGAAGGCCTCTTCGACAGACTTCCATTCGTCTTTGTTTTACACAACTCTCATCCATCTCACTTTACACATTTTTCTTAAGCTCATCTTCTTTGCGGCCTTCTTTTCACCCATTTACATTATATCGAGTACCATTCTAGCACTTCGTTTGTCCATTTTTCTAGTCCCGTGACCCGCCCATTTCCATCTTAATCTCTTTACTCTATCCACTATGTTTAATACCCTTGTCATATTCCTACCTTGACATAAGTACATATATCAACTACCCTTGTCCATACTTTTATGGTAGAAATATTGTGTTTTCACATGAATTACATACATATATGCAGGGCCGCCGAGAGGAATCCCATCTCTGTGAAAAAAATATTCTGAACCTTATGAAAAACTAAAAAAAGATATTTTATAGATATCTTTTTACTATGCGAAAAATCTATAAGAATCATTAGAAAAATATTTAAAATAATTGAACAAGAAAGTATAAATGATATAACAGGTACGATTTTACATGGACACAAAGAGTGCGTGGATCGAAAAATAATTAACATTTTGCATTAAGTGTATTGTATTGAAGCACGTATTTTTATGTAGAATAATGTAAAATATCAGTATCGGTTAGTCGGAAATCCCGAACGAGGCCCCCCTTTACCCCAGCATTCCCCCCCCCCTCCCTCTCGTCGGCCCTGATTATAATATAATGTAATACAGAAACACAAACTATGTATATGTACATATAGTTTGTGTTTCTGTACACATACATAGGTATTTATTTATTTTATTGTCACAAATCAATACACACTCGCCATTACAGATTTGCTCCAATGCGACGGGTGTACATTAATGAAATACATAAACAATCAGAAATCAGAAATACAGTAATACATACATATACAATCAGAATATATAGAATATAACAATTAATCAGAAATAATAATCATAGTGACATCTATGGATTTCAGATTACTGTGTATAATTAAAACAAATTATACACAGGCAGATTTTTGTGACAACAGGATTAGATTTAATACCAATTTTCAGGAACCGTTTCAGCAATGATCAGATAAAATTGGCAAACTCTGATAGAGAAACGATCGATTTGGAGTCACAAAACCCCCAAATCTAACCAGCAGTGGCGAGGACACGAACCTATGACCTCAGTGATGCTAAATATATACGCTATCACTAAGCCAAACTGCTGGCTATTATAATTAAAGTTTGAAAACCATAATTATTCAAACCATATTATTAACAAGAAAGCCTTGAATTAGCCTGAAATTCCTAAAATACTCCGAAAAATACATTTCAAGGAAAATAAGAAAAAATCCATGAAATTAATTTTTATTTTTAGTAAGCTTCCTTTAATTGAGGTCGAAATTTATGATTACAATCTCAAATGACCTTTAATTTCTGGTCCAAAAAAAAGCATTATGCTCATAATTTTTTCTTTGAAATTACTATGAATGTACTCGTTCGAAAATCGAATCTATTCGTGATTTTTTTCAATTATACGTTCGAAGTTTTCAATTCTTCATTAAAAATGAATCAAAAAATATCGTGTACGCTATTTCGTTAATTTCGTTAAGTTAATTTAAATGAAACTGACAATACATGATACATTTGTATGTATGTACATATATACATACATACATACAAATGTATGTATATACATACATACATAAAACGAAAATTTCCTGGGATGTTTATCTACATATATAATCCAAATCAAAGGCATGGAATCATCAATCACAACCGAGAGTGAATTAAATTAGTTGAAAATTCATCGTCGACAAGTTTTTCTCCAGAATCCACAGTTAACGTTAACAACGCGATTAATCGGCAACGCGGGCGTGGGCCAGAACCACTCGTCTCGGCCGACCATTATTATTAGGCAAATCGCGAAACTTTTCAACGCGAATTCCAAGCTAAGAAGGTACCCAAACCCACTTACCCCGGTCCATTATTACTGTGAAAAGCAAGGTCGTAGTTTGCCCGAATTTCAAAGTTAATTTCTACGCGAATTACTAACAAGTTCGCGTAACGGTATTGCGGTCTAACCGCGATCGGACCGAAAGACTAATTCCAGTTGCGTACAACTCAATCCTTGCATATGTGTATTCTATACCCGTGCTTCCCACACACGTTCCGTATTTTGATCGTAAACATGTGGGAGTGAATTGTTTTGTTTGACGGGTGTTCGAAGACGTTGCTAGCTTTGGGAGCTGCAGCTGAGTGAGTCAACAAAGAAAGAAAAGTGGATTTCATTTTGAAAAGTAGGACAATAGTTTGAATTAAATTCGCCAAAAAGTTTGCTGAAGCATTTAAACTTGTAGTACAAGAAGTCGTATTCCACTTTTAGAATAATGGAATATAATTTTGATTAGAAAGGCCTCTTGGCATACCCAAAGTGTATAAATTGGCCATAAAGGTGTGGTTACATTATAAAAAGTCTAGTCTGTACTGTTCATAAAACTATAAATTAAAAATCGGGATAAGCCAGGAAATATCTACGGATATTTGCATTGAAAGAAACTCAGATTTCAAAATTTTCAAAAGCAAATGGTCACAATTTACAGACATCTTTTACAACTGTATTAAACTAGTGAAGTTTTTTTTTCAATATAAATTTATTTTACTCATATAATAAATAAAAAAACATCACCTTTAGAGATAATTGAAGTGGTAGTTTTGCAACTCCAAACCGGTCGATAAATCGACGAAAGAGAATAGGCGTAAATTTGACCCTTAATAGGGTGAGGGTCATTTTTTTCGTGTTCAAATCGACCCGAGTATGAAAAATGTATGGAAAATTGCTGATGGAATTATTATGAGACAGGGAAAGTTACTCGCGTATTGAAAATTCACTCTCGAGGAAATTGGGAAGCGCGGATAGATTTATTGAATACATTTTCGGATAATCCAGCCCTGGAGGGGAATTTAAAGAGGCCTCGCGAGCCCTGAGACGCGGATCAAAACTGGATGGAGAATGGGGGGGGGGGGAGAAGGGGATGGGATGGGGGATGGATGGATTTCTCACCAAGGGACCGGGACATGACTTTCGTGCCAGATTTGGCACGCTGTGTATCGCTGAAACGTAGGTACACAATATAAATACGAACGAGAGACGTTTCAGCCCGATTTGCGTTCATTCTTTATCTCTTCGTAATAAAGAGTGCTTACTTATTTTATAAACGTATATGTATATGTAAAATGTACATACATAGGTAAGAATTTACGTTTTCGAATAAATGTTACGGAAATAGGAGACAACGGAAATTTTATTTATGTGTGTTTATTATTTTGCTACTTATTTAATTTTTTTCTGTTGTGCTTTGCATACGTAACTTTTACGATTAGCTTTCCAAGAATAAGAAAAGATTCTATCGTATTTTTGAATATACGTTTTATCGCTGAAGCACTTTTATGAACCGTCTTGGAATGATCGAATTTAATCGTGAATGTACTCAATTTATGGAAATTGCTGCAATACGCGTAAAAGTGTATGAATTTTTTGTATACATGCAATACTGTACATGTTTCTCTATAATAATACCAAATATAATGTGTCTCTTTATAAAAATGCTTGGCTTAAGTTGAAAAAGGAAATTGACGAATACATACCAAATATACCGAACATATTCGTAGATTAAATAAAATCAAGTGCAAAAAAAACATACATATTTATGAGAGATTGAAATTAGGTCTCATAGTTTATTTGTTTCTAATTCATTTATTTAAAAATGTAGGTGAGCGTGTGCTATTTTCTTGATGATTTTATTAATTTTAATACATGATACATGATTTTAATTTTCAATTGGAGAGAAATGTGATAAATTTTCATCAATACGTTGTATTTTAATTGTCAATTATGAAGATAGACGAGATGAATTCTGGGAGAGGTTCTCTCCGAGGGTCGAATGGGTCGTAGCTAATTTCTCATCCACTTTTCGATCAACTTTTGAGGCTTTGCGCGGACGCGCATGTTGCCCTTTACAAGGCACTTTAATTTCCTTAAGAACCCATTTCATTTCACCGCGTGCCCTTATAGCTAAATATATAGATAAAATATATTCAACGATTCAAATGAACCGAGAGCGCGGCGAAGTCCCTCCGGCTCGAAATTGTGCATATTTATAAGGCTTTAGCGACAAATTTCCACACGAAAAAAAATATAGAAAAAATATACATTTATAAAATAAATCGAGACTTTAGTGGAAGACCCAATTCAATCTAGGTTCATAATGAAAAAGACCACAAATACAAGAGAGTACTGTATACACGTAAATGTCACGTTGATAGACATTGGACTCGTATTGACAATTCAGTGGGTTTTATTGCGGATATTAAGGCCCAGGAAAAGTCTCAATGTTGGACCTAAAGTACACTTGGAGCCCTGTGCGTGTTTGCCTGTACGATGTTTTCTATACAACCCTTGCGATTAATCAATACATTAGAGTGGAGAACAACATCACCTATGGGAAATGTAGCATTTGAAGCAGAAGTAAATATTGTAAACAGGTGCTTTAAGTACTCAAGTTCAACTAGATTATGCGAAAATGTTTATGGGGAATACTTATATTGTAAATTGACATGAAAATGATAAAACGCAGTAATCAAAGTTTATATACATACATATGTATATAAATATATTAATGCGGCTGTTAATAAAAACAACATTAAAATCTCGCAATATTAATATGTAATACCTAAGAGCATCAAAAATACAAATATTAAATTTATTTTTTTACATGCCAAATAACATAGGAATGTTCAAATATTATGATTATTTGAAAGTTGTCGTTTTCGCAGTCGAGTTTTCCCCGGTGGCCGTCGTTCAATTTCACTTTTCGATTCGCTTCACACAAAGAAAAGTCCAGTGGAAATGTTATCGTTGAGACATGATGAAATCGAACACAAATCGACCGACACTCGGATAATTTTCCACCTCATCTGCAC
Source organism: Arctopsyche grandis (assembly GCF_051622035.1). Taxonomy (NCBI): domain Eukaryota; kingdom Metazoa; phylum Arthropoda; class Insecta; order Trichoptera; family Hydropsychidae; genus Arctopsyche; species Arctopsyche grandis. Next base: position 13,952,991 of record NC_135367.1, read on the forward strand.
CGAAGCCGACTCAGGTGTGTTCAACATGAGGTCTGCGAACAGCAGCTTTTGATATTACTTTTTTGTTATCTCCCTATCTAACCCCCTGCAGTCGTATATATAAGCTTCAATTTAATATTCTCTTATTATTTTTTCGAACATTTTCTGCCTTTTTTTCTTAAGTGGAAATATTTTCAAACAATGTATGAAACTTATATATTAGAATTTGAGGATTTCGGAAACTATTATGAGTTTGAAGGGAAATTTCAATTAAAAATAAGTTGCAAAAACTCAATATACATATGAAAGTATCACTCAGTGGTAAAAAGACGCCGTTTTCCATTCATGGTCTCAACATATGTAAATCTACCTGACACAAAAATCTACATACATATGTACATATGTATGTATAACCTAAGTTAAATCAGGTTAAGTCAGGTTAAAAGCAATGCACTATACCATCCGTAAAGAAGTTTTTCTTTGCCAGAAAAAATCGGTCCACAAAATTGTCAAATTCAGATCTACATACAAACATAAACTCAACCAAGAATTGTACATAAATTATATTAAGAATTTAAAAAAAAATTTTTTTTTATATATTTCCCAATGATGCCATTAAAGGTTGCCCCTAAACGACAACTATGATAATATATCTAATATATAATTTCGAAAGAGATTTTGTTTGCATGTAACTATCGTTGGTTCGTAGAATCCGTTATGTTAAATTTAATAAAACAAAAACAAATGAATATTCAAACAAATTTGAATAAAACAAAACTATTTAAATAAATTGTTTACTATGAGATTGGCCATTTTTAAGCGGTTTATATTACAAATACCGAGCAAAACCGGGTAAAACCACTAGTAAATTTATAGATTATAAATTTGAAATCATATTCAAATAGTGGGGACATAGTGAGAAGGAGGGTTTTACCAATTTGATGAGGAATCGTCTCAACAATGAAATAAATTGGCAAAATCTGTTGGAAAACAATCGACTTGGAGTCGCAAATATCTGGTCTGCATAGTCTGGTCTGCAATACTACAGAAATACTTCCGAATAAATTGTTTTTTAATAGAGATTAACCCAGGGCTTGAACCCGGGAACCTATCGGTGGTTAGCATACACGCAAATACCGACCTATATGTACTGCTGACTGTATGCACATATATTTAATAATATTAATTTAAACTACGACTCAACTGAGACCGTGTTTTACCGAATAAAATAACATCTCAGGCGCATCGGATTTCTACACACATTAAGGGTGACATTCGATATATTCAATTTATCGCAAAAGTCAGACAAAGAGTCAACCGCCTATGTACACACAAACATATATGTATGTGTTAAAGTCATAGTCGCGAGAGACTGACGAACACACAGGTAAAGGGTTAAGGCGTTACGACCTACGTCCGCTTTAATAGTTAAACACGACCGGACGAACGGACGGATAGTCCGAAAGCGAAACTCGAAACTTTACTCTAGCATATTATACAGAATTGAACATAAGTAATGGAGCACTGAGACTCATCAACACTGAGGCTCAACCTTCATATAATCCCGCAAAATAAATTACATCCAGTTAAATCCGAAGGATACTATATTTTAAATATGTATATATGTATGTATATGCACATATACATTTATATATATATATGTATATATGTACGTATATGCATATGTACATATTTAATAGCCAGCAGTATGGCTCTGTAAAATTAAAGTGGGAAGGTATGAATTCAGCAAAAACCCAATTTGGGAAAAATTTTCTTGAAACGAATAAAATAACCAATAAAAAACAACTTTCGATGACGGATGAAATTATACATTTAACGCAAGAACGTAGAAAACACAAAAATTATAATTCAACATAATATATGAATATTCACCGCCAAATTCAAAGGAAAATTAAATAAAAATGGATGGAAAATAAATGTGACGAAATTAAAAATGCGAAGCAACAGGATCATTCAGAAAAAAATATGTCATACTAATTAGGAATAAAAATGGAAAAATCATTTTAAATATGGATGAGAAGAAATCAGAATGGACCGAGTACACAAAATCGCTCTTTGAAGACAATAGAGTGACCGGAGGGCGTATTGAAGATCAAGAAACGGGACCAAATATATATGAAATCCGAGGTGGAACATCCGAAATCCGAGGTGGAAAGAGTCGGAAAGCTACTGGACCGGATCTGATTCCTCAAACTATTGGACGACGACAACATAGAAGATCTCACAAAACTCTTCAATAAAATACGAGTATACTCATCAGGCGACCTACTTAGCGATTGGTTACAATAAGGCATTCTGATTTATCGATGATTTTCATTTCTCGAGAAATGAGAATTCTCAATTTCACTTCTCAATTTTCTCGAGAATTGTCGAGAAACTTTGATAAATTAAAAAAAATGTGTGTACATATGTAATAATATTACATTATATGAAATATTGCAGATAGCTTTAAATATAACTTGGCATATTACATTTTGATTGGCATTAGTTTGGAATGTTCTATAAATTTCAATAGTGAAATGTAATATTAAGCGGAAACTCGCCACAATTACATTTTAATTTTTAATAGTGAAAGAAACTCGTAAATGAGCATATGTCTGTACATACATACATTTTTGCCATTCGAATACTTCGTCTAAGCTTACTGGTTATTATACATATTACCTAAGCAAAGATACGAGTGCTACATAATTTTACAATTGAATACTACAAACCCGTCATTTCTTATGCTGCGGCATAAAAAGGGCTTTTTATGCAAAGATTTTAAAAATAGCGGAATAAATTTAATGTTCAATAATAATAAAAATGCAGAGATTCTCGAGAAATCCAAAAATTTCTCGAGAAATGAGAATTCACGGGTGGTTAGCGGGTTCGATCCCGTGCTAATTTTTAATTCTGCTGGTCAGACTTGGATATTTGTGACTCTAAGTCGATCGTTTCCTATCAGAGTTTACAATTTTATCTATCTGATTTAATTTTCCAAACGGTTCCTCCATCAAATTGGCAAAAACCATCCTACCCACTATGCCACCAATATCTGAATTTGATTTACGTAAAATATGTAAAATATTATGTACAAGTCTAAATCCATAGATGTTTCTATGGATTAATTCATTAATCAATTAATATTGATTTTCGTGTTCTTCAGCACCTTGAAATTCAACGATTTATGTATTGGCTAGGAATGCGCTTTTGGGTTTACCTGTTAGGCCTTCCCTGTATATATCTATGTAAAAATAAAATAAATGTGTATATAATTACATATTTAAATTTTAAGTTTCGATTAAAATTTATTTATGGGTCCGGTCTGTGTGTGTGCAATATTATAATATGTATGGTAGTTAAAATTTTAACCTTTCGGTCGATTTAACCTTTTCGCTGACGCGCCGCTATTATTGCGCAGCAATCGGAACGAGCCGGATGAATTACGAGCGTGTTTTTCGAGGATTCGAATTTGCGGAAATATTTATTATGGAGGATGTGCGAGATGGTATCGCGGCATTTTTTTTCATCTTCTTTTGGAACAATGCCAAAGCCGATACTGTGCTTTTTTCACGGGGGATACTTTCGTCCAAGGCTTTTCACTTTCTCTTAAAGAATAAACAAGTAAAAGAGAGGTCCGGGTCAAGAGTTCAAAACTCGAAACTTTTGTAAGAGTAATGGTAGTGTACGCGATCAATTTTCCTAGTTGGACGTTAGTTTATCCGACATTGCGGTAATAAAGTGGGGAAAAGTCGCTTTTGTGTGATGGAAAAGCTTGCCGAGCTACAACGTCAGGTTACAGCGCTGTTAATAGATTAATCAAACGAAAGGATGTTATGCTTTATATAATAGTTCATACGTTGATTTTAATTACAGCACGTAAAATATTCATTTATTATAATTTTATTTTATATGGTTTTGAATTTATGTGCGTTAATAAAAGCACTAAACAAATAAAATAAATTCAATTTTTGAACCGTGCAACTAATTTTAACAAAATATAATTATTTTTTTACATATAGATACATACAAGTAGTCTTAATAGCATTTTTACTATTAGGTACTATTTAAAAATGACATGTAGATGGCTTGTTGCACAGATATTGTGTGCAACAAGCCATGTTATTTGTGTGGTATAAATTAATTACCTTGAAAGGGAAAACCTGAATTATTCCAGTATCTACAAACTTAAAATTCGATACAAATTAAAAAAAATGGACATACAATATCTGTGCACCAACCCATCGGTATGATAACTTATTGTTTAAATTTTTCAGGTAAATGCATTAACAGAGACAAAAGATAGTATAAAATGTAACACTTTGAAATTAAAAGAAAAAAAGATTTACATTACTTTTTTTTAGATAAATATGTATGAAGTTTAAGTATAAGTTTTCTACTTTTCCCTATACAAAGAATAAGTGTGTTAGTTGAATTAGAAAATGAATTTTCAATCGAGAGGCTCGTTATAAGTTTTCGAATAAAAAAGTTTTTCCATTCGCCCGATATAGCATTCAGGAAAATATGTCCAAAAATCAAAATTTTTCACTCACATCCCACAGGCGCCATAAAAATATCGGAAAAACCTTTAAAAACATGTTAGCTCGTAATAAATATCAATAAAGATAAATGTCGTATATTCTGATAGGGCTCTAGATAATACGGCAAAACTTGAAAAATGTTTCATTTCACCCCCAAAAACATTATATTACTATGAAAAAAATGACATGTATGGAATGAACCTTATATATAATCAAACCAAATACAATTCAAAAATACTAAAACGTGTTAGAGCTACATTCTGATTTTCCTAATCTAAGCCGCTTTCATAACATTTTTATTTTCCATGCACATAATATAAAATATTTGAAACTCCGATTCGGGACACAATGCCACATTATTAAACGCCCACGAAAAAAGAAGAATTTGGCGGAGAATATTGAAAAATATCATTCGAACATCGGACCCACGCATCAATCATTCTATTAAAGGAGTGACGGGCGAGGATCACCCGAGAGACGTTGGGGGTTAAAAGAAGCCACACTTTAAAAGGACACATTGAATTTCGAGTTCAAATCCTGGCACCAGATCGCCTTCGCGTGGAACGGATGCGAGAAATTTCAATCTATGTACAATATTTCTATCGTTTAATATTAAGTCCAAAAATGTGTGTCAACAAAGTTAAATGCTAAGGCAAAAATCCAACAGACTATTAATATTTTCACTATCGGAACTGAATGCAAACAATTATTGTAACAAATAAAGTGATCGATTATCTATATGCAAATGTGTATTTTACACTAAGCTAAGATCATTTGAAATTAAGACATGACTTCAAAACAACGGCCTTTGCGACAGTTATCTTAAACAGAAATATAATTAAAGCAAAATAGAACTATTTGAAGCTGAATATAAAACGAGAGCAGTTTGTTGTCTGTAACAAGCAGTAGTAGAACTGATTAAAATTATGTTATGATTTTGTACGGCGTTGCTTTGCAAAGTCGAGACGTGTTAAAGATTTACGTTCGCTTCTAATTGAAAAACAACACGCCGCGCACCACCAGGAAAACAAGTGGAAGTATATAAAGACCGAGACGGATTATACAACCTCCGATTTCAGAATGCGTGAGAGAGTGAGAGCGAGAGTTGGAAAACCGTCGGAAAAGCGAACAAAGATTGAAAAATGAAATGAACGCAAAGAATGGAAGACGGAGAAGGTGGGCTAAGAACAATGCGGCGGACAACGCTAAGCCGATACAAAGGAGGATTTATGTTCAAACCGTTTTATTCAATTCGGAAAATCGCCTCGCGTGGCTTTTCCCCGAGAGGGAAATTCGCCATCCGAACGGCGACAGCGAGACTCGGAAAGCGAGCGCTGGGTAAAATTTGAAAAATAGATCTTGGAAAATTCTCCGATGCACTGTTGTCGAAAATTCCATTGGCCGATGTTGCTATTCATATGATTTTCACTTTGAAGCTTCACTTATGTACTCGATTCATACAAACATAATATTATATTTTAAAAATAATACATATATTATATATATATATATATATATATATATATATATATATATATATATATATATATATATATATTTATATATATATATATATATATATATATATATATATATATATATATATCATAAAATAAATTTATAAAGTAAAAGTATTTCGACTTGATAAAATAAGCTTCACATAATTATGCTAGATTTAAATAAAATTCGTCTAAAATAATCGGATTTATTTCGTTTAACGCATAAAGCTACATAAAGTACTAAAATCATTATAATATTTCATACGAGCCGTCAAACACAATCAAAAGATTATTCAATACAAAAACCATAAGCTGCTAAAATAAATCCATATAAATTTATTCAAAAAAACAAAAACAAAGCAAAATTCAATCAGTCAAATGTAAAAAATTTCATATGTTGGAAATATTTTTAAAGTACCAAAACTGAAAGTTTTTAAACGCATGCATGCTTTATAGAAACTTTTTCAATTTAAAACTCCGAACGATGACTATTACTGTTAGACTTTAACGGCGACATGTGTATGAACATACATACATACATATATTACAAAATAAACGAGACACTGCATAGCGTCTCTTTTCACTATTTTACGTACGAAAAAACTTTTTCCATCGAGTCTAAATTGAATTCAAAAATACCTTGTGGCTCTGTAAATTCAATCGTGAAATTATTACATTATAAATTTAGTATCTACTTAACGTAAATTGAATGAACTCATGCGTGTATATGTAAATTTTATTACATTATACATTATTTCATGTAGCTCAAGTTTTCAATTAAAATTTACAAACCACCTCGTTCTATACAGCTTGTAAAATTAGATCAAAGATATATTTTACGGAAATTTTATTATTATATTATATATTAAATATGTTGCTTATACAATATATCGCGGTTTTCGTATAAAATCGGTGATGATAGTGATGACGGCCTTGATGTGTTTAATAAAGCCAACAATAAATCACCATTCGGCTTACGGAGGCCTCTGGTTTAATACAATAGGAATTCTATAAAGTGCGTCATTGCTTACATTACAACTAACCGGGTATTTTCGGGATACGCCCGGCGCTTCTCGGATGAATGAAATTTAGGAAAATAATAATATAAGTCCAACGTTTTTCTAAACAATTGAAAATTGTAGAAATACATAGCGAATAAACACACTTGCCCGGCGTTGTCCCGATGATTTTCCTTATCCAGGACGCCGACTTGTTTATGTAATAAGTAGAGACACGTATTTTGGGCATTTTGCTATTAATGCTTAATTGATGCTAAAATTCGGAATACATGCTAAATTCGTAAAATATGCGCATAGATGCTAAAATAACAAACAAAAGTGAAATTTGCATAAAATTTATTAAATTAATAGACAATTTAGAAGGATCTTCCTATCCCTTTGCCCATTTATTATGTGAAGAAATTGAGGGGATAAAACAGAGCTTGCAGTATACCATAGATGGTGTTTTTCCTTTCGAAACCATGCAACTGCTGTTGTCTACTACTGTAAACAAAAGAAGACAGTTGGAGCTGTGTATCCAAAAGGCTGCTCAAAAAAGTGTCTTAAAACCAGATTTGCAACTCAAGGCTAAATGAGACAAATCTATTCCTCCAAACATTGAGTAAACTATTCAATCCATCTGTGGCAGGTACAAAATATAATATTAATGTTAAAGAAACAGTTTTGTTTTTTAGAAACCTGTCATTTTTTAATTGCTCAATGTTTGGAAGGATATCAGCACTTTTTTAGGCAATTAATAGAGAATATAAAAAGTGAACCCACGCCGGATATATTGCTATTATTGATGGCAACAAAAATTAAATATGAAGAGTTTGGTTGTGCAGCTCTAAAATCTATTTGGTGTCCCGTCAATAGTGTGGATGCTGAAAGGTATTTTAGTAAATACAATATAATTGTTACCGATCGTCGCACAAATCTCAAAAAATAATCTATAGAAATATGCTCCATGTTGAGTTGCTCCAATTTTAATTGGTATTATATTTTTATATTCATATTTTTTGTCTTTGTATTTTTATATTCATGTTTTTTTCATTCTAATTTTAATTCCAAAACATTTTTGAATTTTCTATTACTTTTTAATTGTTGTTTTTTCTTTAAATTGTATATAATGTAAATAAATTTTATTATATTAAAATTCATCGAAATTTTTTATTATTTAAAATTAAACTCTTCATGAAAATAGATGCTAAAATTGAACATTTTTAATACCCTAAAACGCTAAAATGCAAAATGAAAATGATAAAATTCACAAAAATAGATGCCCAAAATGCGTGTCTCGGGTAATAAGATTTTGTCTATTAAATTTCGCAGCTTAAGTTGGGAGTAAAGAATCGACATAGCAGACAAACATATAAGTACATACCTACATTGTAAAGTGCATATCAGATTATTTGTAAGTCAATGATAAAACTTTGATTTAAAATATTCAAACCACTATTAGTAACTACAAAGTTATCAACTTAAAAATTAAATATCGAGAATGTACTTAAACCACTACTATAAATTAATTAATTTCAAACCCCCATCACTCGAAAGGCAACAAAGTTTTCTCCTTTGAAATTTTAATCATCTAGCAGTTCATTCACACATACATACATATATATGTACATAAATATTGCACACGAGCACCCTGCCGAGAAGGGTTTAACGACAAGTCGGCAATAAATGTTCTAACGTTCAAAATTTAATTCCAACATTCAAATCGCGCCATTATCGACACAATTTAATAACAATCATGCGCGAAAAACCCCTCCACATACAATTTGGCGCAAAACAAGCGTAAGCCATTATCCGAAATTACACACATAGTGATCGCGAAAACCGATCTCTATTCACAATAATCACCAATAACGAATCTGCGATAATGGACCGCGCATTTGGATCCGTTTTTATCCGACCGATCGGAAATAGTTCGACCTTGTTGCGAATTCAGCGATGCATCCTTCGTATGCACGAGATGAGGGCATTTATAAACGTGCATTTTGTCTTAAATTATACTCGTCTCGTGTTATTTTCAACTTTTGTCCGTAATTTATCTACTGAGAGTGTACGTATGTATAAATATTTAATGGTAGTTATTTATTGATGATACGGTTCACGAAATGCTGTGCTCGCAAAATGTAATTGAAAATAGCTGGCGTGTTCTCATCAGAATGATTTTGTTGCGTGCTTGGAAGTTGGCCGTATCTGTGATTGTTTCCATACCGGAAGTTGTGTGAATATTTTAACCCTTCCGTTCGAAGATAAATCGGAAAAATCCAATACCCCTTTTTAAATTTAAAAATCTTTCAGTCTTGCGTATTGCCTATATATAAGAAAACTTGAATTTAGCGAACCTGTCAAGTAAATCAGTAATGATTAATTTGAGAAACTCTGACTCATCAAATGAAGAAGGAGATAGTCTTCTTCGAATAGTGGCCCGTTGAGCTCATATTCTTGATTGGGCGCATGCTTTTGGACTGGTTTGAACATATTGAGTAAGGATAATATATTATTTCTGATTAAGAAATACGTATTGAAAATAAAAAATTAAATTATATACGGGCGCGAATTTTTCCTATTACCTCAGATGATAAAATGTCTAGTTAAATATAATGTATTACAATAAGTACAATAAAAACAACCAAAATCATGTTTTGAAAATGAACTAAAATTAACGAGCGTTCTCATTCGGGAAAATTTCCATTTCAAGCCTTGGGTATATATAATATATACAATAAATCCCTGGCAACCTGTTTATCATGATACTCGACGCGTTTTTCATTGGGTACAATTTATCACCAATTTGTGTATTTTGGGTGGGTATGGACAAGTATGAACATACGAACGTATTTTCGGGGTTAATAAATAAACAAGAAAACGTTTTAGATCCAGATTCCCTAAAGCAAAGAACACGCTACTATTAAGGCGCAAACACACTGAATCGTACGCCATGCACGTGCCCGTAATTTCTAGCTGGGAAAAGCGTTTCTTCGGTTAATTGTTAATACATCGATCTTATTATTTCTCCTTATTTTTTTTTTCAAATATGGGAATCACTTTTATCAATCACTGTCAAATCTATGTCAATACAAGGATAAAATATCACTGAAAACACTTCAGGGGAGTGATTTTTGGCCATAGCATAGATCGGGTTTGGTGCATCCGCTCTAAAATCGCCAGATTAACAGAACGGCAGCTTTAAACGTAATTCTCGTTTTCTCGAATGATAGATTGACGAGTAACCTTTCGATGTGAACAGATGCAATTATTAAAATTGAGTTGGATCTTTCTGGCGAGTTTAATAAGGCAAGACTCTGAACTTATCGAATCTTGCCTTATTAAACTCGCCTGAAAGATCCAACTCAATTTTATTAATTACCATTTTAATAATTGAATCTGTGCACATCGAAAGGTTACCCGTCATCTGATGTGCAATATATCATTCGAGAAGATGATAATTGCATTTAAAGCAGCCGTCCGTTAATCTGTCGTTCAATTTGTCTGCCGATTTTAGAGCGGATGCACCGCATCCCATAGATCAGGCGTGCTAGCGCTTTTTTGCAAGTGCTCTCTATGTCTACGCCTTTTAATTTGCATAAATTACGTACATAAATATATTATATATCTTTTTTTAAGAAAATTCTAATACCAAAAAATCCAAAAACAAATTGCTGACAATCAAAATTTTATTCATGAAAACATTAAAAAAAAAAGGTTTCAGGAAATTATAAATTTTGAACATACATCCGGAAACCCACCGGATAACAGTACAGCATTATAAGTAAGTCATTGCAATCGAATAATTTAAAAGCTCTAATATGTTTGTATATATGTATGTATGTATGTATGTACATGTATGTAAATATTACATAATATGCTGTTTGAACACTAAGCACTGTTATAAATATTATATTAAAATACTTTCACTCGAAAAAATTCTCGGGAACATTATTTCATTAATGATCACGCGTAGCGTTATTAAAAATTTTCCGCTCAAATTTTGTAATATATTATATTTTCCAGAGAGTGGTGGGGAAAGAGAGGAAAATCATAATATTTCGCCTCTTCTGTCTTCATTTATCTCTATCACAATTTTTTTACCAGGACGTATTATGAAATATTACATATTCAGTCAGTATACGTATGTAGATATGTATGGACACGTTCCGAAAAAAAAAAACGTCATTAGGCAAAATTGACTTTCTCTTCGAACCGGACCATCACAACACTCATAGGTGAAAATTGAACACATAATGTAATAATACTCTTTCAGTATTTTATTTAAAGAGCAGTAGACAATTTTTATATATTATAAATATGTACGTACATATATGTTTCAACTTTTGATTGAATTTTAATCATAAATAAATTAATAATTTTTCAAAAAAAAAAATATTTTCAATATATTCCGTCTCATCAAAAAGTTGATAAGGAAGTTTTTTTCAAAACATTTTCTCAGAAATTCACTACGAAAATATTTTTCTCTTTAATGTGAGCCAACATTTAATTAATTAAATTTAAAATGTGACCTTGGAGTTTTTAATATGAATAGAATTACATCATTGATTGAAATATTAGTTCAAGCTTTCGGAATATTTCATACGAATTCCATTGTCTCTAATTTAAGTCCTTTCACAATTCAAGCCATGCGAATTCAGTGCCTGAAAGCTTCCAGAGAAAGCTAAAAAGCTCGCGTCGATGACGAATGTTTCGTTCGTCGAACCGGAAATGATGTTTTGATCGATCTGTGCGTAATAACTGAACTGTGAATGTCTTTATATATTAGATAAATTAATTTGCGAAGAAAAGCAGGGCACTAAAACGACACATTTTTCCGACCGAAAGATCCTACCCTCCCATTTCATTATTCAATATAATGTTTATGTATTATATATGTGTATGTACCTCCAATATTATATATGTATATATATATATATAATAAAATATCGAAATGAAAAAGGAAAAAACGACGGGGAAAAAATAGTCAAAATTCTATTGTATGAATAAGGATCGACCACAATAGAATTTTTATACATTTTTACGCAACGTTAAATAAGAATTTCGGTTTCACGGGCCAAATCACGCCAACAAAAAGTATATACGGTAATATCCATTCGGACAACGTATAAATAACTTGAGTGTAATATTTACCGAATTTTTATGAACTTATGTATGTACATACAAGTATACGTATGTATCAACCATGATAAAGTGTTGTATATATGTATGTATGTATCTATGTACATACTACATATGCATCTTTATAAAAATAAAATATTCAATGTTTTTGATACAAACAAATACTTGGTTATTATTTTGAATAGTTTCGAATATTAAATACATATTTTCGAGTCATAAATCCCAAACCAGCTAATAAAATGAGAAATAAAAAAAAAACAAAGAGAAAGTTTTTATATTCTTGTTTTATAACCTAAATTTATTATTTATATTATGAAACTAATTTGATAACTTAGATAACCCGAAAAGTTATTTTTTGTGGGAAAACTTATAATCAATGTAAAATGAAATATAAACTAAAACAAATTCTATGATGCGTTTATTTGATTTTTCAATAAAACATAAATTGTATTGAGAGTGTATTCTATGGATAGTAATAATACATTGAATTTTAAATATGGGTTTAATAGCACAAGCGGGAGTAGTTAGTTCAATCCTACACAAATATTTTGCGAATATAACATTGAATGTGGTTACGATTAATAAACAATTTTAATTGAAAATATACATGTAAATGTACAAATAAAGTTTTGGACTGTGTATAAACGGACAAATTTAAATGAATAAATAAACATTTATTGCTTACAATGAATTTAATTAATTATGATATACTATGTGTAGTATACTATTTGCATGCAAATTATACATATTTCAACATGAAATATGAAGACAATGTTCACATGGTCAATAAATTCCTATTAATATATGTATTTATATACATATATGTATATTCCCTTTTATAAATATATACATACGTTTTTATTTATTTATTAAAGATCTCTCAAGTTTGAATGTGTATTCATTATTTTTCACTTGAACATGTCGTGAATAAAATGTATGTACATTGTATGTACATATGCTTACAAATGATAAGTAATTTCGCGACAGAAAAATGTAATATGTTCTGCAAAGCAAAAAATAATACATTAAAAAGTCGCAACACGAACAATCAAATTAAAATTAAATCAGAAAAAAATAACAGGCCCAAAAGTTACGCAAAAAATATATATATATTAAAAGAAAATTTGCCTAACGAAAATTAATTTTTTTTCGAATACCATGCGAAACGCATTACACCGTTACGAGACATTATATTCAAAAGAGAGAGGAGAGAGAGCTTGTGCAAAATTTTACGTTATTGTCGTATTACACGAGGGCAAAAGCGAACAACGAGCCTGAAACTTTACAGATACGCATACACACACATACATACATGCATATATAAAACACATGTAAGCGTGTGCGGGTGTGCAAACAAGGGAGATGAGGGGAGAGGAAGGGGGGGGAAAGCGAAACGAGCGGGCGTATAATCTCGGTACGCAGTTTCAGGACACGTAGCAGCGAGACATACAATAAAAGGATAAAGTTTTCCCGTCGGTTTCCTTTTTCGGGCTACCTGTTGTGCCTGGATGGGGCATTTACATCCTCGCTCTCCCTATTTTCCCCGAATGCGAAGCAACAGTTTGGCGGCGGGGGTGAAAATTTCGCGGGAAGAAAAGCGACGGACGCCGAGGTGGCTTTAAAGTTTTCCCCCCTTTCGATTTTCGATAGTCCGCTGGTTTGGTCGGCAGACGTCGAAACCCGATCGTTGAATACAATTTATTGCATGTCGGTGAGTTTATTCGCAATAAATATATACGTACATATATGTATGTATGTACATATATATATATATATATATATATATACGGGGACAATATGACCCGCTTTGTATTGTATGGGAATACAAATTGAAACACAGTGTATGATTAAACTGAAAGCTGGTACGACGTCCTGTCTGTTTTGTAGCAATAATAATGTTCAATACAAATTTGTATTATATTATAAAATAAATTGACAATAATATGGCGTGTTTTATAGGGTCCTTCATATTTATCTTTTCTTTTTTCGTATATACATATGTACATATAAAAAAATTTAACCTGTCATTTATAGATTAATTAGTGGTTTATGAAATTGGATGGTCATGCATATTTTTAAGTACATATTTTTTTCATTTCAAATATGGATATATATAAATGTACTACCTATGTAAATTTGACTGTTGGATTGGTTGGATGATCCAAACTAATTGAATATGTCGGTTGGAAATAATTATTACATTTGATACTCTATCCGCTATCGTTTGAATACAGGTACAATTTCAAAATGAAATTTATTCTTTGAATTTTTTTTAAGACGAAATATAATACATGAATTAATAATTACATTCAGCATAAGCGTACACCTCTATTTAAAAAATAATAAGAATAAATTGCAATAAAAATAAAAATTCATAAAAGTTAGTTGGTTCTCCAAAAATATTAAAGATTATTTTTTTTATCATAATTTTTGACCAATTTGAAAAATACAAATTGAAATAAATTTAAGAAATTAAAAACATAGAAATTGAAAAATAAAGAAATCCCTTAAACTCAAGAAAAAAAAAATAGGCAGTAAAAACACTCACTATTCACAAATTGTTATCTATTCACAAATTGTTGCTAAATTCTTACATATTTGAAACAAATATTATGCAATAAAATTTTGAATTTTTTTTTTCGAGAAATAAAATATGCGTAAGAATTGTAAATACGTTCACTCGATCAGCAACTATTATAATTATGTATGTCCATATTGTGAACATGTTTATAAACAATTAAAAATCATTTCAAAATCAAAAATCAAAACATAGTTGAAACTGAAAAAATACAACATGTATTATAGAAAAATCAGGAAATCAATATAGAAAAGTCAAAGAGCACTCATCCAAAATGATAACTATGTATGTACATACATACATATACGAAAAACATAATCAACCCGAAAGCCCCCGTTCAGAAAACACCAAAGCAGAGAATTTATAATATTTACAGTATAGGCACACACGCACACATACATATGTACATACATACTTTATATGCAATGTGCCGACATCGTAATGTTTGTATGGGTGGTAGCATACGGGTCATGTTTGCCCACGACCGCACTGCCCAATTGTATTACAGACCACGAGCTTCGCTATACACGGTCTCAATTAGCCCAACACTCAGTTGATGACCGTGCATACCAGAACTACCAATGCTCAAATTAAAAGCGGCCACTAAAATCTGGGTAAAAACTTCGGTCGGTTGACTGCGAAACCTAACTATGTACATACCATTCACAACTATTTATCCGAGTCGGTGATTTGCCATCAAACGTTGCCAATCCACTTTTACCTGTGCATATTTATAGACTAGCATTTTCATTAACCTTACCATAAACTTATTATTTTCGATATGCCGTCATGTGTTGATTTAAAATGATCACAGTTGATTTAAAGTGGAGATAGACAGATAGTCTACAAAGTTTTGTTTTTCTATGATGTGAACGAACATTTTCAATTGCACGGTGACTGTAACAGGTGTAGCCGATATTCTAAATATAATAGTGAATCTGCGAGTACATATGTACATACATAGTATGTATGTACATAATTGCACAAAATCATGCTCTATTTCAACCATGACGTCTTACCTATAATTGAGCATGACGTTTCTCATATAGTGAATTGCTAACTTTTGAATAAGATAGCCGAAACGCCAGGCGTTTCTCAGTTAGGTAGTAGTTGAAAAACAATTGAACTTTTTCAACTTGAAATATTTACCAGTATTCAGTCTTCTTCCTCGAAATTATTTGAAACTCCTGAAAGATTTGTAAATAGGTTTTTGAGCTCTTTTTCCTATTATGCTGTACATTAACATTAGAATAATATAATACTATGATTACTAAATAAATTAAATTAAAATTGTAAAACAGAAAATGATCAGTAGATCAGTAGCTATTAAAATAGATAAAAGTATTGTGATTATGTATTGTGAACATAATTTTGTAATAATAAAAAGCATTTAAAAATCAAAAAAATTTGAAACTCCTGCAGTGACAGATAAAAGTTATTTAGGTTAGGATTTTGAATATTTCCGCTCCAAATAACTGTTTTTCATTTCAATGCCAATAAATATCAACCTATTGGCAAATTGATAAATCGTATAATAAATTTGGTATTTACTATCATTATTATTTTTATTTTAGACGAGCATTAATCACAAACAACACATGAAATTTATACGGCGCCACTTACGATAGTTCGAAACTCGTTAATCACAATTATTATTGTCGTCTAAGTATGTACATAAATATAAATTAGATATATTTACATATGTATGTACATATATCTAAGCTATCACATTTTATTATGATATTACGATGAATATACACCTATCTTTTAAGCTTTTTTTGTGTTTTTCATTTAATATAATATTATTTTCGAAAGGTAAAAGCGCCTTCGGGGCGTTTTACAAGCGGATTCGGCGGGTAGGTAATTTGATAACGCGTTACGCCTTATCCGAGAGCGGAACGCTTATTATAATTGGGATCGTCGAATATTTTGTTTCCGGTAGCGTTTTATATAATTTTATGGCTGCATTTAATAGACATATATAATATAAAAAGGCGCACGATTATGTTAATTCGATCGAATCAAAAGTGCTCTAAAACAAGTTGAAGGTTCAGGGTTTGCTTTAAACGTTTTCACCGAATGAAACTATTTGTATTCATTCACATACGAAAATATGTGTAATATTTTCTGCACGCGTCAGTATACGTTTCCCGGAAAACTCTTTGATGCATTATTTATACACGTTAGCTAGCATTTCTGACCAAAATTCAATGAGTTTTGCAAGCAAACAAACGCACCTATTAATACGAGAAAACTGAACGTATCTAGCACGCACATAACTCGAACACTGTTCATACAGATTATTCACTGTTCATACAGATATACATATATGTATGTACATATTCATATATATGTACACATTTCTTCGAGAGAGAAAAAAATTGACACAATCGATCGATCTACATAGTTCATTACATCAAAAATGTATTACAAAAGATTAAGCAAAAAGTTTACTGGTATTTACGTATTAACCAATAATTAGCGCATTATGTCGGTAATTATTTATCTTTCTAAAATATACTTATTTAACATTCCAAATAAAATTGAAATATTCCATTTATGTATTTTAACTGACATATTTGGATATTTTTGTGGCGTTTTACACATATTTTACTACAACTTCTGAAAATTTCTGATAAATTCCGTCTGATTAATTATTTAATACGAACAAATTTATATTTACCTTTGTGTAGGTCATCAACTGATGCGAACTACACCGAATTACACATACATACATACATACATAATGCCAAATTTCAAACGCTGAATCATTTAGTGTAATAATTGATTCGGAAATATATACATATATGTATAGTTTTTAAGGTACATATCACACTAATATATAAATTTTTATGTACATATAATGAGAAATGAGATTCTTATACATAAAAAAGAATGAATTCGTAAAACTCCAACAGAGTAGTAATACTATATGTACATATACTCGAGGACAAACAGAAAAAGAAAACAAAACAAAATAAAAAAAGCGACGCGCTTTTCCTCGCATCATAAAATTCATTTCGTCTACATACCTTCACGGTAGCGAAACCGGTTCACGTCGTTATTAAATATGTACGCGGCGTTTTTCGAACCGGTCGGAAAATCGGACAAAATGGCGGCCGACTCGGCGTCTCAATGGGAGCCAACATGGCGCTAAAACAATATTTTATGGCGTCTGATTTGGCGGATGGCCAGAAGCAAGAGTGATCCGGCATTTTATTTGCAAGCCGGCCATACGGGTATATAGTGGTTGTGAACAGTAAATCAGCCGGTTCCGCTTCACCTACTGATTCCTATGGTAATATCATATTTTAATATTGCACATACATACATACATACATACATCTCTCTATTAAAAATCTTATATCATTTTTGATCATTCAACGAGATTTTGGTATACTTTTGTAAACAATGAATAAAAAATAAAAAAAGACAAGACAAACAGCGTCCATATTTATATGTACGTGTGAAATATTTACACAAGTTCGACTCGTATTTCATATATGGGCTGACGTAAACTATATTCGCTGTTTTTATCTTCTTCATAATAATAAAAGTCGCTCGCTTATTTCACCTATATAAATAATATAAAATATTAATAATTATCGTAAAAGAGTGTATTCCGTGTGTGGTAAATATTAATATTTTATATGTGCGGCTGGAATTGATTTATTGCGATCGTTTATGGTTAGTCAATAGAGAGGGCAACGCAAAAATTAGCAAATATTCAGAAACTATAAAATACTTTATATTGTGTATGTATTCTTTAATTAAATTTATATTAGCCATGGGCATACAAAAAAAATTGTATACTATTGATTGGAAACTAATTAATTATTTAATTGACGGGATCGTTTGCTTATGTTAGGTTAGTTGAATAATAATTGAATTAATAATTCAAGTGGATCACTTTCATTATTTTTATCGTACTTTTTAATTATTTTTGATCAAATATGGATTCATGAGATTCACAAGTTGGAGTAACGATTTAAATTTCCATCGTGGTTTGTGCTCTCTTAGCAAACCACTGAGAGCGGTTTGTTTAATTAGAGATGTTTAATTAGCAACAATAACCAAAAATTTCCACATTTTCGAATAAAATAATATTTTCCGTAAACACGTACATACATTAATAAATACGCATACTGTATTTTTTCGTATATTTGGTTGAATTTTCCCGTTTTTGTGAAGTTTGCCAATTAAAGCGAGCGCGTACGTGTGCTTTTTGCGGCGTTAACTCGAATATTCCGGGTCGACTTTAATTCGAAATCGCTTAAATGCGCCACAAATGCCTGTTCAAATTACGAAATACCTGGATTAAACCTTTCGAAATTTGCAATTATCAAAAGCGCGCACAAAGAGAGAGAATCTACTCGCAATGTTATTGAACTATCCCCAACTAATGTCCTATAAGGATTATAAACTAAGCTTGTGAATGTATGTATGTATATGTATGTACATTCATACGCATGCTGTGTTATGCGTACATAAAATGATATCTTAATATAATACATACGAATTTATATCAAATGCATATTAGTACCGGAAAATATCAGTACGAGTAATATTATACATACATATGTACATATGAGGCTTCGTTCTAAAAAGGTCTATGTCAATATACTACGTATCTAGTTGTGAGAAGTTTATATGTGTACATATGAATTTGTATTTGTGTAACAATGAGTTAACATTCGTGTCAATACTTGAAAATCAGACGTTTTTTCACTGGCGGATTCTGAAGGAGATAAAAAATACGAGATAAACGTTAACTATCAAAAAAATATAGTAAGAATTGATTGTTAAATGTTTTTTTAATAATTTAAAATATATGAGTTGTCACGATATGTCTCGTATATTATAGGTATTACATATGTACGTATGTACATGTAAACAAAAAATATGTTTGTGTATTGTATAAAAAATCTTTTTTGTACAATGTATACAAAAAACATTTTTGTATGCAATATGTCTACATACAAAATCCTGTTGAAGCAAACGAAAAATCGAGAAAACGAGTCTCGAGAAATTTCAAGTCGGTAGAACGGAGCGCACCGCATACTTTTACTTGTACATATGTACATATGTATGTATTAAAAAGACATTTAAAATTTAGCTTTTCATCAGTATACGGCTTCATTATGATTTTAAGTTTTTATTCAATAAATAAAACGTAATATTACAACATATTCAAATCATGACGGTTGGTGATTAGGATTTGATAAGTAATACTATACCGTAGTCGGTATAGTATTACTTACAGGCTTATACCAACTATGAATATGTATTCGGAATTAAACTGAAGAAAATTCTAGATACTGTAACTCAGTTTGAAATTCATCAATTATAATTTCAAAGTTATCTTACTTCTGAAAGAAATTGCTTTTATAATAGAATTTGGTATCACGGAACCTGCGATAAAAAATACAGATTCTCAAATTCATTTGATATTAATTATAGTAAATATATGTATGTATTTGATAATGTTTAATTAACTGAGAAATTCACATACACACGTGTTATTTTGAATTACTTCTACGAACATTCTACAAAAAAAAAAAAAAATACTTATATTCCAATACTGATTTCTAAGAATCGACTACAATATGTCTGAAGTACCAACGGTTAAAATTATGTATAATATATACATACTTATGTACGTATATGTGCGAACTCTCTGGATAAGTATCGTTCGTATCTAAACGTAAACGAGTACGCCATTAGCGAAGGGGTACTCAGACAGAGTTGCAAAATGGCGGCGATAGCAAAAGTAGGATAATGGACACAAAAATAGACCGGTTGTGTGCAACGCGAGAATCGGAAACAAAGCGTGCATCTTACCTCGCATTCTCGAAACATCGAACGTACATTGAAAAAGGATATGGATTCGTGATCAGCATCAAGCACCAATTCCTAGGCCGTGACTCCTGCGTCAGGTACCTAAGCGCCACTTCAGCGAATCCAGGATAAGGTAGAACTGGTCCACTGCTTCCCGTAGACTCCGAATCTTGTCCGTCCGAGTCGGAAGAACCGACAGAGCCGGACCCGGATCCCGAACCGGACCCGGATCCGGACGCGGATCCATTGCCGAGCCCGAGACCCGAATTGAGTCCTGGACTGGAGCCCAATACGCCAGGCGTGCCGCTCTTGTACCCGTAATACGACGACATGGCACTTTATTTATTTATTTAACACTTATTGAATACATATAATTTAAAAACACCACTTATGTATAATTCACTTGAAAATATAAAGCGCGGAAATTTAGACGAGAGATAGAGAAAGAAAGGGGAGATACGTGAAACAAAAAAAACAACTAACCGAAAATTAAAAATCGAACGGATTCACACTCATCGATGCATCTCAACAACTTTTTTTTAATATTACTATTATTTAATTAAGTCTTTTAGTATTACTTGTGTTTTATACTCGTCACTAGAGATCGAAACGAGTGAACCTCGGCTCATCTTGGGTGTGATGTTTTACTCGTTTTAGATGTATCGATTTTTTCAGTATCGTTTCTTGCGTGACGCCAGTAGACAGCCCTGAAACAATGCAAAAAATAAATGATTAGCTAAATGTAAAAAATATATAAGTATGTAGATTCAAATTTACACATGTACATTTACATATGTACATATTCATATATGAAATGAGAGCTAATGCGCGTTTATTTATTGATATCGGTCGTTAAATTTTATATGCGCAATGCGCCGCAAATACAATAATATAATATGTATGCGGAATTACGAATGTAAAAAAGCAGACACATTTACAATAAAATTTTATAGATACGTAATAACAGCGAATTGATTTTTACTTATTTGATGGTCGATAATGGAATTCTTCAGGTGGTAATTAAATCGGGATTGAATTTAGTAAATACACATATTTACACACTTATAATACGTATGTATATCGTAGCTTGTACTTGATATCTATCTGTACCAGTGACGAGCTGTTACAATCTACCTGTTTTTGTCGCACAGCCACACTTAAGTGTGCACGAGCAGGGTACAAAGGGACTAGGTGACGTCATACCGAGTTACCTTGTAAAACCTCGACAAAAACAGAGAGATTTTCATCGCACGCCACTGCTCTGTACATATACTATCATATATGTATGGTCACATATGTATGTACCTATGTATATATTATCATTCATATGGTTTATTGAAAAAAATTGAAAATTTATCTCTATGCCATTATTTAATTATTGTTAACATTATTAACTAGGACAAAATAAAAAAAAAGTATATGGGGGGGGGGGTATTAGTTATTTACCCTCATTAAAATATATGAAACAAGTCCATGATGGAAGGAATTATTTGTCAGTGTAGCTCACTACTATGATATATGTATGTATTTTATAATTTAATTTGACTATGTAATTAATATAAATATGTACATACATATTTATGTATGTATGTACAAACAATAAATTCGCACATGCAAAATATGAAAACGAATGATTTAATTATAATTAAAAGCATATAAATGTACATGTTTCCTGTGCGTATCTGATGTGTAACGAGAAAAAATGTTGAAAATAAATGAATTAATATCGAATTTGAAAATAAATGAATTCATATAAATAAATCCATTCGATTTCGAAAGTAAATAAATCGTTCTAAAATATTCAAACAGTTTTTACGTATGGAGCTCGGTCTTCGAAATATTTATATTGAAAAATGAGAAACGATTAAAAAAATACAATTGATCAAGAAAAAAAGCACACAAGTATAAATTATTAATGAATAAATCTTGGAATTTCAATTGAATATATTTATATTTGTTTCGACCAGATATACCCACAAAAACTATTATATTTCCATGATATTATTCAACAGAATATAAAATAAGATGTAAAAAGAAAATTTTTCATATTATTTCAGAAGCTACTTACATGCATATAAATATACAATATGTTTGTTACGCATGTTTTCTACTTATATGGTATTTATTATTCACTACTGTCTGCAGCATTTGTACACAATAGAAAGTCAATCTAATTAATAAAATAATTAGCCGTACACGTTACGCTTTTGAGTTGAACAACGTTCTATTGTTAACAATCGTGTCGCATGTTTGATTGTGTTAATCCGAACAGGCAACGGTCGCTTTTCGCGGATTTTCCTTTAATTCATCCGCGTTTTTTTTTCATTCGCGCGTTCGAAATAATTCGTGTCAGAAATTATATTACCATAAAAATATGCGGCCAATAAAATTTTCCATTAAAAATTCATCCCCGGCCATTTGTGGCGCATTAATATTCTGTTTACAGAGAGCTCCGGCACCGGCGCGCGTTCGCTCTCTAAAATAATAATTCTTTTATGTATGTATATATAAACATGAAAAGGAAATACGCATGCGCGATTTTTCTATATTTAACAAACAATACAGTTTGAATTTTTGCAAAAAAATCGCATCACGGAAAAGCGTAGAGCACTCAAATTTATACAATTCCAGTGCATTTATCACATAAAACGCGAACAAAATAAATGAAGCATTCATTTTTTTTTATTTACATACATACTATTGTAGCATTTCGTTATTATAATGAAGATTTAATCTATTGCAGAAATAATGGAAAGTTAACTAAAATATTATGATATAAATTTTAATAGGCATTATTTTATGGTATTGACATATATACTTATACAATAAATTTATACGTTTTTGAGCTCTTTTTCTTATTATACTATACATCAACGTTAGAATAATATAATACTATGATTACTAACAAAATTAAATTAAAATTGTAAAATAGAAAATGATCAGTAGATCAGTAGCTATTAAAATAGATAAAAGGTGTATTGTGAACATAATTTCGTAATAATAAAAAGCATTTAAAAATCAAAAAAAAAAAAAATATATATATATACATATATATATATATATATATATATATATATATATATATATATATATATATATATATATATATATATATATATTTTATCAATAAAAATCATTATATTTATTTTATAAGTATATATATATATATATATATATATATATATATATATACTTATATAATAAATATAATGATTTTTATTGAAATAAAAATATTTCAGCAGTGGTAATATAGTAAAACAGTTTTACAAGGCTTTCATTATTATTTTAATATTATTATGATATTTCTAACACCACCTTATTCATCTGTGCGTTGTACCAAAATTTCTAGTGAATAGCGTAGGTGATCAATACTCCAAAGTTAATTAATATTAATTAATATTAAATTAAATGTGAAAATTTGAAATTTTAGTAAGCTCACTTTATATTTATATGTTTGCTCCGATTTTTGAATACAAATAAATCGCATTGGATTCAAAGAAGATAAAAGTATCGAATACTTGCGTGGCTGTCTCAAAATTAGCTACAGATAATATTCGATATAAATTTTGTATTAGTTTTAGCTTTACACAATAGGTTTTTACGTATGTGTGAAGTGAAATTGCTTTGAATATTTCATTTATTTGCGAAGATTAAATATTCTCGCGTCTGACGGTAATGCGCAAGTTGTATCCTCGGCGAAGTTTGCTTTGACGAGCGGCTTCAAAAGTTCCAGATAATTTCACGAAACATATTTAAACATTCATACGAAACGTATCGGAATTATATTTATGTATAATTAAATAACTTCAGCGACACTCGGCTGATGACGATCATTCCGTGATTTTATTACGCTTTGAATTTATTACGTCATATTTGCGGGTTATATATTATTTCGAGTTGAATTTATTATGCTGTATTGCGAAATGGGTTTTTGAAACAATAGGACATTAAGAATATTAGACTGACAATGTGATGCATAGTATATTCTCAATAAATTGTATCAATAATACAAACATTAAAATAAGAACTAGTTAAAGTAACGATTTAAGGGTTCGATAAACGCTACCTAATTGAAACTCATTCACTAGATATTTCAATATTGTTAACACAAATATATTATTACTTCATCTATGTACGTAGTAACAATAGATGAAGTTTTGTGATTAATAACTACATAGTTATGTATAAAATTTGGTAAGCATCCGTCAATCGGAATTGGTAGTTTACTCTTGTTCGATTTTTCTCCCACTATTCTTTTCGAACCCTTAAATATGTATGTTCTTCACAAAAAAAATTTTGTTTGATGTTTTTTAGAAAATAAAAAAATCTCTAAATTTCATAAACCGGAAGTGGAATTTTTTTCTCAAAGAAAAGTCAAAAATATTGTGACCACGATTCTTCCTACACCCCTGAACGTATCAATCTGAAAATTTATATTTGTATTCTTTGTATTCTAACTAAGAATTGGTAAAGTTTTGGTCAGAATTCGTAAACCGAAGTAGTACTTTTTTTTAAACAATATTTCATTATTTTATTTTGACCTTTTAAATTATTTTTATTTTCTAAATATTTAATGTGAATTAGTGATTTTAAGTAATAAAAAAATTTCGAACAAAATCCGACAACCCGAAATAGAACTTTTGTCTTGTGTAAGTTTTCCTCTCATAACCGGTATTTGTGAAAGAGTATGTATGTTTAATTATCGAATTTTTTGTGACCTTATATTCCTCAAATACATAGATAAAGTTATGGGTTGGTGACATCCGAATTTTTTTTTACATATAAATATGTAGAAAAACTGAAATCATGTACTAAAGGTGACATGTCTCTAAAAGAATAATATAGGCAAAAAATTGTCATGTTTCTAATAGAATTTTTCGCTTATATTATTTTATCGGTCAATAAATTTTGATAAAGTTCTAAAATCCAAACTTCACCATGGTTTGAAAGAGTTTTAAAAACGAATTCGAATAAGTTATGATAGGTTTATAGCTATGAAAATCGACACTGACTTTTGTAGATTACGACCCTGATTTTGATTAAAGTACTAAGAGAAGATTTAAGAAAAATAAAAACCTAAAAGAGTAAAATTTTGATTTATACTCTGTAAATAAAAATGTAATTTTTCTATAATGCAAATATTTAATTTCAAAACAGACATCGAAATATATTATCACATAAACCTTCTCATAATGTTTCTTTTTATACGTAAAACTTTTTGAAACATGTCACATAAGTGTCACATAAACATGTCACAGGTGACATGTACATACATATGTACGTATGAAGATATGTTATTTAATACAGAATTTTTGTTTGATATATTTCAGTCCCCAACGAAACTTTCTTCATCTTGAATATAAATAGAAACCAAACTTTCAATGAATTAATATTTTATTTAAGCACTTAAGAGTTATTTAAGCAATGAAGGAACGAATTCATATACAGACACTTTTGGCACGAATAGTAAGTAATACAATAAAATTTCTACCGTTTGGGCCTTCGTACGTTCATATATTCGCCGGGAACATAGAAAAAGAGAGTGGATGCTGGGAAATTCAATAGATATACTTCGGAACAGCCTTCGGGCTGGAAAAATCTTTTCGACGCGAAAACGGTAACGGCCCAGTCGAGAAAATAATAATTCGCAAACTTTATCTCTCGCTGACGCTTTTCTCGTCAGCGAGGGAGAGGAAAAGGGAAAACCCACAATTTTCCCGCACTGGTTACGACGACGAGACGTATTCATATTCGTAGTCTATTGTCGTCGTCCCTATTGTAGAGCTTATCCATTAACCGTGCCGATTCTCAAACTGTGAGTGTCATAATGTACTGTAGTTTACAAGATGTCATTAAAATGCAGAAGAATTTGAACAATCTCAGATTGCTCTTGTGAAATTTAGCTATATTTTGTATATACTACATATGAACATACATATATAGCAAGCAAGTTTAGTTTAGGGATCTACTACCTACATAAGTTTGGCCAGCAGTTTGGCTTAGTGATAGCGTATATATTTAGCATCACTGAGGTCATAGGTTCGTGTCCTCGCCACTGCTGGTTAGATTTGGGGGTTTTGTGACTCCAAATCGATCGTTTCTCTATCAGAGTTTGCCAATTTTATCTGATCATTGCTGAAACGGTTCCTGAAAATTGGTATTAAAAAATCTAATCCTGTTGTCACAAAAATCTGCCTGTGTATAATTTGTATTAATTATACACAGTAATCTGAAATCCATAGATGTCACTATGATTATTATTTCTGATTAATTGTTATATTCTATATATTCTGATTGTATATGTATGTATTACTGTATTTCTGATTTCTGATTGTTTATGTATTTCAATAACGTACACCCGTCGCATTGGAGCAAATCTGTAATGGCGAGTGTGTATTGATTTGTGACAATAAAATAAAATAAAATAAAATAACGCGAGGCTATTCCCCTCCCATTCAATCATTCACTATTTTTAACCTCATATTATCATGGATCTTGACCTAACAACACTATAAAGTAGGCACCATATGTTTTAACCATTCTGGATCCCATCATTTTTTTCCAATGCTTTAATATTATACCTACATTACATACAATATGAAATTAAAAAAAATATATTGCTTAAGGCAAGTCAATACTTTTGATATTTAAATATTATTTCCATTTACAATTTTACCTTTTCTCTAAGATTGAGTCGGAATTCTAAAATCCAAGGCTGTGAAATCGGAGTCGGAGTCGTAAAAAATCAACCAACTCCAACTTCTTTTAATTATTTTCTCTAACTAACCGTATTATGGTATGTGTAGCTAGAGTCGCTAATTTTATTGAAGTAAATTGAAATTTAGTAATTTCCTTATAAAATAGTGAATTTAAATTACATTGTAAATAAAATCGTTGAATTGAACGTATTTTGATGTGCTGTGACTAAAACCAATAGTTTCATCCGTCTCATTTCTTTTTTTTTATTAAATTGATTTGTATGAATGAAATTAATACACATACACTATGAATGTACTAACTTTTTATAACTATTTCATTACCAATAATTTAATAAATTGGGTTACATTTCAATTTTGAGTGATTTTTTTTAATTCTTTAATTTTTTTATATTTTTAAAATCGCTATCATTTCTATTACTAACAATTTTATACGTTGACAAGAAAAGTCTATCTTAATAAAATCATTCAAGTTGGTGTCGGGGTCGAATCATAAAATACATATGTACATTTTGAAGCGACTCCACGCCCTGCTAAAATCTCAACTACATACATACATACATAGGTTTCTCCATGTTTTCTGATTCTATAAGAATTTGCCCTCACTAAAATCCCAACTTTTGAGCACATTTGTTTAACCATAAAAAATGTTTATTTAGATATTGAGGAATATACATATGTATACACCTGGCCGAGTTGCAAAATCAAAATTCTAAAAAGGTTGACGAATAGTATTTGAGACATAAATATGTATAGGTATATATGTACACACATATATACAGGCGACATAGAATTAGTTGAGTTGCAGTTTTAGAAACATGTAGTATTTGAAATATACATATGTATATATGTATGTACATACGTATACAATATACAGTTAGTAAGTCATTAGCACGAACGATCGCTCTGTATCGATAAACTAAACCAATGCGTTTCAAACAACTACGTAGCAACGCCTTATACATAATTGGTGAGAATTAACGAGCACTTTTCATTGAATTCGAATTGAATGAGAGTAGCAAAGATACAATAAAGCAAAGCGACTTTGTCTAGAAGTTAATTGCCAAAGACGGCGCGGCGTTCCTAATAAATTTTATCCGTCGGAGTGATCCGTTTAAATCCGACGGTTAAATCCGGCCACCGACAAGATATGTATCTCCGAGAGATTTTTCCCCAGTCGTGTTTTTGAAAATAAAAGTTGTGCGCCCCGAGAGCAAACATGATCCCGCAATGTCTTCTCACGAACTCGACTAAAACTAATTTTGCTAAGTGCTACTAGAGTTCTCTTTGCCAACGAGGAGGCGAAAGTTTACATACGAATGGAGCTACGAAAACGTACACTTTTCGCGCCGTCACGATTCACTACACTTTGCACGCATAAAAATCACTTTAAAAGAGTTGTGGCATTTTAACATTGACACAACCCTTTTTTAATAGTCTGCCATACTTTTAAGGTAATTGAATAAAGTTTTAGTGGAAAAAGACATTTCAATGTTTATTTAACTTATGATTTATTTGAAGTAAAGGTAATTAAAAGAGGATATCGAAAGATTAAAAGTTATGAAAATTCGTTGAAATCAAACTCTAAAAATTTTAATTTTTAAATGCTTTTCATTATTACTAAATTATGTTCACAATGCATCTTATATCTATTTTAATGGCTACTGCTATACTGATCATTTTCTATTTTACAATTTTATTTTAGTTTTGTTAGTAATTATAGTATTATATTATTATAATGTTAATATTATATTATTATAATGTTAGTAATTATAGTATTATATTAGCTGGCAATTTCAGAGACTTCACAAAATGTAAGAAAAGCATTATTTCCTACTTTGGCCAGGAATGTAGCGATTGATTTTGATTTTTAAATGCTTTTTATTATTACGAAATTATGTTCACAATACATCTTATATCTATTGTGATAGCTACTGATCTACTGATCATTTTCTATTTTACAATTTAATTTAATTTGGTTAGTGATCATAGTATTATATTATTCTAATGTTAATCTACAGCATAATAGGAAAAAGAGCTCAAAAACCCATTTACAATTCTTATAAATGCTCATAATATATCTTATACATAATATTAACCAAAAACTCTCTAAATTCCACGATCTAAAGCAGATTGTTTTTAAGTAATCTGTGTTTATACCTGAAGGGTATAGACATTTTGTTGTAATCACCGAGACTCTTCACAAGTGTGTTTGTATGGTTATTAGTGATTCTGTCATAGAATCTACTGGTTAGTTTGTTAGTAACGTCTGTCACTAACGGAATATTATTTATGGCATGTAGATTTTTCAGATAAGTATACACGGATGTGTATAAAAATTAATTATTTTTAGGGATTTATTTTGTATTATTTGGAGCTTGGAAATGTTAGTATTAGAGGCGTTATTCCATGGAGGTGCAAGATGTCTCATTTAAACTAGCTGTATGACGGGTGAATCAAACAAAATTGGATTGATGATCCAGAAGGGGTGCAATACAGACTATCCTGCAGGACACGAACAGTAATGTTGAGATGTCTACTCAAATAAGACAAAGCTATAATAAATGAATAAAAAAAAATCTCATTTTTAAGATTAAGAAAAACGCGCCAGCAAGTCGCTTACGCCTTTTTTCTGCCGATCTTCCTCAATTACAACTCAACCTTTTCTCGTTATATACAGCTTATTGTCGCCGCTACAGGTAAACCCGGTGTCGTCCTTTTATCTCCGTCGGATATTTTAATATTTTGCCAAATTCAATTAGGGTCGGACGAGACTCGGGCCGCAATCTCAGCTATTTGTCAAAACACAATTACGATCTAATTAGATTGCGGTGGGAAGTCATCCTCCTACCCACACCTCCAGCCCTCTCAGGTAATTGAATCGAGTGAAGGGGAGGAGAAGAGTCCCGAGAAGCCTTTGAAGACACCTCCCGATAGGGCGCCTCTCGTCTAGTCGAGAAGCCCTGATTGTTCGCATAATTATCGCCCTTGAACCAGATATCGCGAAAACTTTACCTGGATTGCACGACGCTGTTTCAATTTACCGAGTTTCCACTTTCAAGATACATATCACACTAGTGCCCTCTAAGCCTATCGTAAAATGCAAATCTAAAACCATAATACATGTATAAAAATGCTATGTACTACATACATACATATAGCGTGTCCTTTGACTTGAATAATATGTACATACATGCATACATACATAGATCGTAACTGTAATATAAATAGTTAATTAAATTACATGGAACCTAAATATTAAATAGAATTTTGACCTTGAGAAATGTGCTATTAGAGTTCATTTGATAAAATTAAAAAAACACAATATTAAGCTTTCAAATACGTTCATACATATGTATAGCAATACTCCTTAAAACTGTAACTTTCTAGAGTCTAAAGAAAGCGACTGAGATTCTGAGATTCGACAGATTTCATTTCCAGAAATAATAAAAAATAAAAATAGCACGATTCATTAAAAAATTACCTGCCATAATCAACTTAAGACCATATAAAAGTACATAATGTCTGGCTTTTGATATTGTTTCACAAGAACGACTCTAAAAACGAAACAGGAGGGTAAAAAAGGAGTACAATTAATGGAGGTTTCCAGTGTTAAAGTTCGCCAGGTAATTAGGAGAGTCTGAGAGTGCAACGGGAACTAGGAACTACTTTTATAGCGGTGATACATAAGCAGAGTGTGTGTATGTATGTATGTACATACATATGTAGTTCTACGAGAGAAACTCATTAGTTCACCACTGACTGTTCTACTAGTTTTTCCTTTAACTTTCACACAAAAATGTTTCCAAATATCAAAAGACTACTACACTAATTTTAGAGAAACCGAAATAAGAACTTTAAAAGTAAATTATTTCATTTTTGATTTAAAAATACCCAACACTTTTTTTCAATTATAAGTACATATGTACATATATAAGAAGATAAAACATATTCAAACTGCCCGTTTAGTAATTAATCTAATAATATAATTAGATACAGATATTTCTAACAAGTTACATTACCTAACAATGCACCACACCTGGTTGAACCAATCGTCGAGATCGACAGTGGAATGTTGAACTGATAAATTTTCCGACTAGAAATACATCAGACGTGACTTCCGGTCTGTGTTTGATATACTAAAACACTCGTACACACAAATATGATAACTATGCAAAATTCACAATACACTTTAACGGCAAAAGAGACTCAGAGAGCATGACAGGAGCGGTCGAAGTTTGACTTCGCAATCGACTGTCGGTCGCTTATTCCCGGGTGGGTTTGTTTAGCCGATTTTATATTTAGAGCAACACACAACTGGAAGAGCCAACTGGACACGGACTATCGACAGACTCCGGCTCCAGCATCAGCGCCGTCAACAGTGAGTGTGCGCGTTGTTAACATTCCCAAGCGCAAAGCTATTTTAAATGGCGAAAATAAAAGCGCAAGCGAGCGAAGTGTTTGTTCGTTATAAACCACAATAGAATACAAATATAACGAGCGTTGATTGTATGTACATATTATGTACACATTTGCATGTATCTATTAGTACTCACTGTTCATTGCAGATTTTAGTAATCACTGTTAATTGCAAAATTTCATTATTTGCATTACTTAAATAATAATAAAGTCAAATAAAATTTTCATATCATATTGGTTAGAATTTCATTCAGACAGTGCGAGTCTATGTATGTACTTGATATTTTTGAATTTTTTCGAAAGTTAATACAATTTTGAACAGTATCTATAAAAAAATGTGTTCGGACGCGTTTTCATTTTCCAATTTTGGGATTACGTAAATTGTGAAACTTTTTTGCGGCAACCCCAACTTTCCTTTTAAAACGCTAACGTAATTTCGACACCTCGTCTCGTGAGAAAATTGAAAAAATAAGTCGCCAATCTTAACCTTTGTTTGGTTTCGTTTAAATTTACTGAGTAAACATCGAACGATACAAATTTTAAATTTTCTAAAAAAAAATTCTAAAGCAATAAAATACTATAATTAGAAAAAAAGGCAAAATTTTAATGCACAAATTCCACAGATCTTTGAATTATATGTATGGATTATACATACATCTGTACATAGCAACACCTTGCTTAGTTACGCATCATATTGAAATTCATATTATGTATATTTCATATGCAAAAGCGAAAGGGATAACGTTCAACAGAAAATATGCAAATTTAATTCGGTAAATACGGAGCTATGCGATTAATACGAAATAAATATTTATATAAGATTTTCTTCAATTTTCATGTATGCATTACACAAATAAGAAAAATACGGGAGAAGATATAATACCCGACATTTACAAAAATGAAACCTAACATTAAAAAAAATATTTTGAACTCAAAGTCAAAGAAATAAAAAAAATTTAAATATGTATTACATAACTGTCATCATAAAAATATATGTAATAGAATTTCAAAAAGTCAACAAGCAACATCACATTCAGAAATAAATCAACATTTCCATCGCAACACACAAATTTGGGAAAAAATGTCAAAAAAAGTCCCTTGTCTCCCGGTAAAATACTGTTTTATACACAGGACGAGGCAAAGCACGATGGGTTGGGCACTTACGCATTTCTCACACTCACCCTGTACATATTATACGCACGCATGTGCGTATGTGCTTTAGAACACAACAAATCAAACAAACTCTCGTCCCTTTGTTATCAAACGCTCCACTCCACACACTTGTCGTTTTAATATTCTCTCTGAGGTCCACCGAGAAGCTCGCAAGCAGAAAGAGTGGGAGAGAGACATAGAGAGAGAGAGCCAGGACTAAGGTTTCGTGGCCCAAAGGCTCAGGTTCTGGGAGGGCACAATGCGAGCAACGGGGTATTATGTTAAGCAGGGCGTGCATAATTTAATTAAACTCTATTTACGTGGAAACCGACATTCGGACTCGCTTTACCCACCCAATTACTAAACTAGTTATTACCTACGAGAAAAAATCCCATTACTAATATGATGTCTTGATTCAATTGAACCTCGAATTTGTCTCAAAAATGTTGCTCGGTTATTTCTTATGATGCTCAAAAAAAATTATGTATTTGTTATATATATGTACATAGGTACAGCCCATTAAACGATTTTTCTACGAAAAATATCGGTCGACCTTTCTGGCAATTTGTTTGATAGTTGTTTGCAACGAGCAACCTGGCCGATATGACTTTTTTTCACAAAAAAGTATACTATCATTCAAGGAATCAAATTTTTATTATATAATAGAAAAAGTTTTTACTTTTTAACGATTATTTTAAATCCAAATTAAAGTTGTAATCATAAAGTTAATTTAAAATATGAGCTTTGTCAATGTTATTCAAAAAATGCATTTTGCAAAAAAAAAATGTTCAGAGCTTTTGTCTTTCATTAATTTCATATTTTTTAGTGTCAAAAAGCATAGGCCAAGTTCAGATCTGAAAATCCCTTCTGTAGAAAAATAGATATAAGATGTAATGTGAACATAATTTAGTAATAATAAAGAAGCATTTAAAAATAAAAAAAACAGCAATTAATCGACCGGTAAATCGCTATGAGAATGGAGTTTGATTTTTCAAACGAAGATTATAGTTATAAATAGAAAAAAATATATAAACACGAAAGCTAGCTAGCGCTTAACTAGCACGAAAGAAAAAAAAACAATGGTTGAAACGGCGACGAAAGCAACAGATAATTTGTAGAAACATTTAAAGGGCATCATAACATGTCAACGAAGCTATTACGATTTTTTCATTTATTTTAAAATGAACTGCTAAAATACACCCGGTACAACTAAATAGCATATAACAGGAAAGGATTTGGGCACCGAGATCAAAAGGATTCGCGAATTCGACGCGCGACATCTGCCGTAAATTTGTTTGATTGTTTTCTGCAACGAAAATAGAATATTCGCGATTCTCTCTCTCGCAACTAAAGATCGTGGCTCCTCAAACGTCGCACAACATACATACGTACGCATATAATATTATAATATAGACGACGATTCAATATCGAAATTGTATTGTTGCGCGATAGGATAATTTGCATATTAAACAGAGTGCCAGGTACGCGCACGCTTTGGTGTCAACCGAACCGCAAAATCACGGATCGTTCGAAAAATCAAATAACGCGCTCGATTATATACGGAAAAGTGAACCAAGCTATATTAGGTACGATAGAAAAATTGCACCAATACTAGTTTCAAATGTGTAGAGTTAAATAATTTTAACTGTGAATGTGGCAATAAACATCCCAATTGAAGATATCTTGGAATTTTTCAAAACATTTCACATTCATAATCAAAAAGTTAATTTTATCATCTTAATAAAAAAAAATACAGTAAATATATCTCATAATAAAATACAGTAAAATATATCCCAAACAAGAACAATATTAGCTTTAGTTTTAATTCCTTCAAAATAGACAAGACTTCGAAGAAACACAGTTAAATAGAATATCTTAAAAATTGAATAGTAATAATATTGCATAGTATTGTTGCGTAGGGGTGGATTCAGGATCCATATGAAAGTCCAAAGTTGCTTCACAGCATTTATTTAACGATTCAAGAGGTCCACACAAACCTGTGTGGACCTCTTGAACCTCCTTATAAAATTGTCTCACCAAGTTGCATAGCACAGCTTTCTCGATCCATTAATGTGTTTATTGTCTAGGAACGTAAAAGTCTACCGTGGCGAGTCTATTATTTATGCACGCACTCGCCAAGGTCTGTGAGAACTCCAGCGTATCCTTTGCTTGGGCACTTACTTGTTAGCCTCTATTGTTCACCCACGAATGAACTAAGACAGTGGATACTCTCTTGTCATGTTAACACGTTACATCTTATCTTAAAAAAACGTTAATTTTGGAATTTCGAATTTTTTTAGAAATACAATTAAATAATCGACTAAAGAATGATTTTAAAGCATTAAACATTTCCACAAATAAAAATGTATAATTTCAATTCTAAAAATTGGCGAAGGACATGAAAAAAATATATTGCGTATTTGTAAAAAAAATCAGGAAATGCCGAATTCTAAGAGCATTGAAAAGCTTTTTTAATATTAATAATAATAAGGAGCAAAGGCACACAAAGCCGCTTACAAGGTCAAGCTCAATCAAAGCGAACGAAACGCGACTTGGGCTATTTGAAAATTAATCACAGCTTAATTATAAATAATTTCAAATTACCTTCTACTAAAAACGACGCCTAGTTAGAACAGAACTTATTATACTATGAATCAAAATTAATAAAGATGTATTAAATAAGTTAAATATAAAAAAATCAAGATCAAATTTTAGCAAGAAATCATATTTTTTCTATCTCGTAAAATCAACATAAATATCGCCCTTACAACAAATAAGATTTTAGAAAATTTACTGTAAAAAGATAATACAAAGTTATTAAATATATGTATGTATAATACATATATATGTACGCAGAAACACACCCGGCGTCATCCAATACAAAATAATTATTTAATTACGCTATATGTCAGTACAAACATATACTGGGACAATGGACAAAACGAATGTGCTAGCAAATAAAATCATTCGAATACATTATAAATAAATTTTGGTGAATGTCTACCGTGAAAATTTTCACCATTTTTTAAACAGACTTAGTCCACCATCGCGCCTAAAAAAAAAATAATTTTCATCGAGCGAGCTTAGTGGCGTTCGATACACGCAATATGGCATATAAAGCGATTAGTGACATTATCAATTATGCCGATAATAAAACGCATTATATTCATATCAACTTAAAGGATCACTACGCCCGTTTAACTTGGCGAGATAAATTAGCGTGGATGCTAAAATTATGACTAAATGAACACACGCGATAGTTAGAGAAATCAATACTTTATATGGAGAGATTCGAATATAATACACTAGAGACGACTTTAATGTTCCATTATTATGACAAGTTTTGTAAAATTAACCTTCGGCAATGAAGTAAATCGACTCTCAGTGATTGATGACCGTACGATGGCTTCCAGCCGGTAAACGTACATAATTTAACAGTTGGAAAATTTGGCGCTTTCCGACTAAATTGGAAAATAACACGCAATGAAGGAATTCGAATGAGAATCCGCATGAAATATTCATAAAAGACGCAACAAGTCACCGATAGATGATCTTTAGACTAATCATGATGTTGAGACTTTGCTTTGATCTTTTAAAATTTAGTCCTTTAATCGGAGTAAATATTATATTAAATAAATGTTGACTTTTTATCATAAAATCACATGATAAATATGCGTTATATTCAGAATAGCTTAACTTAACCATATTAACCAATCCGGAATTTTGAATCGCTAAATTAAAATGACCAAAAAGCTTCACTGAAGTGCGAATCACAGAGTTGAGCGTTGATAGTTGACTTGAAACCGCACGTTTGCAATTCAATACAAACTGATAAATTCCAAACGAAAATCCATGCATTTGAAATCACCTGTTTGCCGACCTCTCGACCACTCGATAGCATGAAAAACAAACACTTTTTTTTTCTTTGCCGCCGAAACAATAAACGAATGATTCATAAACACAGATATTGGAACGTAACGGAGTATTTGTGTGAGCCGCGTAACGTACAAAACTATTCGAAAAATGTTATTTTCCATTCAAATGCATAGTTTTATTTTCATTGCTATTATAACGCCAAGAAATATGCATGATAATAGTTGCGGAAGCTTTGTTGGAAAAAAGCCATCAAAATATTTTAATATTTTGTGTAACTCTGAAAGAGTTTCCTCGTTATTTATAAAAAAATAAGAACAAAACATTAGACACCTGTATAATTCATCAGAGTAATACAACCACATACAGGTATTCCTCGACTTACGACGGAGATACGTTCCTGAACCTCGGTCGTAAGTCGAGGAATATATATATATATATATATATATATATATATATATATATATATATATATATATATATATATATA
The DNA here is from genome assembly GCF_051622035.1 of Arctopsyche grandis. Classification (NCBI taxonomy): domain Eukaryota; kingdom Metazoa; phylum Arthropoda; class Insecta; order Trichoptera; family Hydropsychidae; genus Arctopsyche; species Arctopsyche grandis. Next base: position 13,990,219 of record NC_135367.1, read on the forward strand.
TATATATATATATATATATATATATATATGTATATATATATATATATATATATATATATTTTCGGTGTTTTTACTTACTTTTATTACTACAGTAATTCAAATGAATTCATATTTAAATTTAAAAAAAATTAAACATCTACATCATCCGTACTTATTAATCATAAATTATACATCCTCATCACTTATCACATAAGTACAATCCATTTCTTCATCTTCAGTTTGAGATACAGTCGTATGAGTTTTTTTAAAAAATGTGTCTAATTTTGTTTGAACAGTATCCTGTTTTTTCTCTATATATTTCTTGGTAGCATGCGAGATTTTCTTGAATCCTGGGGTTCACGTTTGAAAATCTTTCACTGTCTGAGTCCATCATTTTAAACTTTTGTATTCCTTGATTAATTAAATTAAAAGCAGCAGCCATCTTCTTTCAATACAATTTTTTTCAGCGGTTCCGCAGATGTGATTGATTCATTTTCATCAATATCCTCTTCTGCAACCATTTGAGTTTCAAGATCTAATAATTCTGCATTGGTTAGATCTTCTAAATCTTTTTCAAGAAGTTGGTTGATGTCTTCGTTATCTACGTCCAATTGTAGACGTTCACTAAATTGTACGATTAGATTAGTAATATCCTCGACATTTTTTTATTTTTCGAATATGGAAAGAGAAACGGGTTCAAATCGATTGGTGAGTTTTTTCCATATTCCGTACAAACATGCTGAAGTAACTTCTTTCCATCCCTTATCTATATTTCTTATAGCATGAAGGTTATTATAATTTTTCCAAAAAGTTTTTCCTTCTTCTATTGCTTCAATGCCTTGCGCAAACGTAATTTTTAAATAATGAGTTTTAAGAGACGCAATGGAATTCGCTTTTCAATCTTGTCATCGATCCAAATCACTAGTAATTTTTCCATTTGTTGAATGGGTCAGAGTCTTTTTTTATTTATTATTTTAGATTTGATTGACAAGGACCCTTTAACGGCTTTACGATTTTTTTCTTTATCTTTTAAAATAGTGGAGACCGTTGAATGTGACAATTTCAAATAATTTGCCAAGTCCATCACTTTTTTACCACTATCATATTGTTTTATCACTTCAAGTTTCATTTCTAAGTCTATCATCTTTCTCTTTTTTTTAACAAAAGTTTTTTTTATCAGTCATTATCCCGTTTCTTGATCACACATTATAAATGTTCTTATAAATAAAAAATTGAGCACTAATCAACACGTAATTGAGAAAATAAACATCCTAAAACAATAACGAACAGTTATGTAACAAACGGTAACGACCGTATGAGTTTGCGACTGGTGACGAATCCAAAGGAATGAGTCATAACTTAATTTTTAAAACTACTGCGATGTTTCATTTCTTCCGAAAGAGAATTCCCTGTTTTCATAACTCACATCCGCTTGAGATTTATCAATCAATTTTTGAAAAATAATTAATTAATAAAAAATATACTATTTTTAAGTGCGAACCGTCGTAAGTCGAGGACTACCTGTACTGCCATACTATTAATATAAATTCTGAATATATTTACGCATGGGTGGCTCGATGCACAGATATTGTATGTCTATTTTTGAATTTGTATCGAATTTTAAGTTTATATCGAATTTAAAGTTTGTAGATGCTGAAACAATTCAGATTTTTCTTTATATGTGATATACACATGTAAATTACCTTGAAAGGAAAAATCTGAATTTTATATCACAAACTTCAATATAAACTTAAAATTCGATACAAATTCAAAAATGGACACACAATATCTGTGCACCAAGCCATCTATCTATGTATATGTACATACATATGTATGTACATATGAATACGAACTAAACTTCTACATAATACCTATAGCATACAAAGAAAAGAAATTGGAAAAGTTGGAAAAAAAAAAACACAATGCAAACGCTGGTTAGTATGCAACATTCGTCACATAAAATGTGCTAATATTTAACATTTTTCATTATATTTCTTGTGGGTAGGCGTTGTACCTATATAGAAGAGAAAAAAGAAGATGAATACAAGATTAACTCATTTCGCAGTAGACTTTCGAAAAACTCCATCCAATTGTGGTTTGTGATTAAAATAAAGATGAATTGCTAAATGGTCACAATGCAGCAAACAGTGTGCATTTGAAATGAGGGGCTCCTGAAAATCTGATGCATTCAAAGATTCGAGTTGTTCTTCTGAAGCCGCAAGGCAACCACCCTCCCTAACGACCATGTAACAAAACCGGCTGTAATTTCATAGTCGGTAACCGTTTCATCCGCAAGAATTATGCGGCATTCCCCGTGCCGACAGTCCATTAATTTTAACCACATGGCCTCGGGGCAACAGACCAAAGTTTGCCATTAAAACATTCAGCTCCGGAAAAGACGCGCGTCGCTTTGTGGGCGAAACTCCTCTGAAGAAGCTGAGGGCGTGAAACGCGCATTGTACACATCTTTTCAAATCTGAAAGCTCTTTCTCTATCCTTAATGCTGCACGGGTTTTGACAGGCCAATGTTATAATAAATTATACTAACCAGCAATTAAGTCACCCGTGGGGCCGAGCTGTGGAATCAACGAAGCGTTATATAAACAATTACTTACAGTAATCTTTATATGGAAAGGATTTTGGGTCCAGCTTTAGTTTCCACCCCATTTGACATCAAGCGCACATGCATTCAACAAGACGGTGCCGGTTTAAAACGGAAGCCGTACCAAAATGTAAGACTCAAAATTTAAGTATGCTAATAAAAATAGACGTTTTCTAATGGATGTGTTGAAAATAAAGTATCAATGCGATAATTAAAAATCATCTGTAGGAGCGAACTGTGCATTAAACAAAGGTATTGATTGATTTAAAACAATGTTTACTACTAATACGTATCTATGTACATAAATATTCTATGTGAATACCAATACCAAACATAGTTCTGATTTTGGCATAACAAAGAAGTTCATAATAAATATATGCACATCCAAAAATAGAATAGAACAATGTGCTTTTGTTCTACATATATGCATGCGGCAAACTTCTAAATATTCAGATTTTAGAGCGAACTTGTTTTGACATATGTGTCAAAATATGTATGACATATGTATCGATTGGAATTTCAATGATTTCAATTTTGATTGATCTTCTGCATTCTGAAAGTCAATATTTTCATTTAATGAGGTCGATAACATTTTTCGCGCCCGGTTCATTTAAAATGGAACTGTAACAAGGTTAACCCTTTACGGCACGAGATTTGAAACAAAAAAATGCACGTGTTGCATAGAAAATTATTATTTTTTAATTAGTTAGTGGGACATAATATAAACCTTTGTGCTCCAAATAGTTTTAATTAAGTGGTATAAATTACATCCCACCATTCTGCAAAAGATAAAAAAAAAGATGGGTGATTTTTGATACCGCTATGCTTCAAAGGGTTAAATTCCATAGTAGCTTTAGAATATGAATGTTTTGAAAATACGCTTATATTATTTATTGATCCATGTACGATATAATTTTATGATACTAGCTTTGTAGGAAGTTCATAATGATACCGCATTTATGTATGTATTCCAACATATGTATATGTAACACTAAAATCATAAAAAAATAATAGCTGACCGATTACACGATTAATATGAGTTGTTATATTTGTAAGTGGCGTAAGTCCACTTTCCTTCATTTCGATAAATTTCTCGCAAAACATTGAATATAACATATTGTTACGTACGCCGTGGATTGAGCGAATTGTACTTAGACCAACGGATATCTGTTATCGGTTAACTAAATGCATGCACTTATGTACTTCCAAAGATTATATCTGGACTCTAAGTGCATTTAGGCTAAACAATGACCGTTATTAGTTAGTTCTCAGAATCGGTACGGGAAGACCCAATGTCTTGGAAATACATATCCGAATACGTGACTATACAACAGGTAAACAGATTAGGCGTCCTGAGAGATCTACCCTTTATAAGGCGGTACGTAGGCGATATCATGTCATTCTGGACTTAGCAGTGACACTGCGTGTATCTCCTTAATCATCAATAAATGCTGTGAAACGACTGTTGGCCTTTTACTTGGATCCTCCACCCACCCCTACGCAACACTGGTCGTCAGAAGTGGGATCCAAGATGGGCCGTGGAACAAAGTCACCAGCGAAGGAAGAGAAGCTACAGCGAAGCCATCCTCGGGAGCTGTAGGAGAGAGTTCGAGCCATGGAGACACGAAACAAAAAAATGCAGTTTTCACTGCAACACACAGAATCGGTCATCACATATTCGGTTGTCGAATTGCAGTTATCACTGCAACTCGACTTTGACATTATCGGCGGTGGCCGCCAAGAAGTCATCGGGATGACGGAAGGAGGTTACGAAACGGGAGGTTTCGTACAAGTGCTGCCGGGAGAGGACAACTTGAGGCGTTGTCAAGGGCAACATCGGAGAGCAGCATCCGGCAATTGCAGAGTCATCCAAAGGGCGACCGGGACGAGGGCAGTTCACCGGTCCACTTACGCCGCAAGTACCAAGAATTAGCGGCCGTTGGGGACGACGATCCACGGGAAAGCATCGTCGTCAGAAGAGGAGCGGAGATCGACTACAACTGAGAGATGTCGATTACAAGCCACTATTCCCTTCAACTGTTTGTTGACGGCAGATGTCAACAAACTGGAAAAAAATCTAATTGGAAACTAGTCGAGTCTAATTGGAAACTAGTTAACCACCTGTTATGTCACAGGTGTCGTCTCGCAAAGAGTCGGAAAGTAAACGGATTGAAATGGAATTCAATCGGAACCATGCAACGGCAGAGAGGCACATTTATTAGATTGGATAAATGTTGGTTGGTCAGTCGGCGGAGTCAATCAAGTCACTTTTGGGAGGATAGAGGCACCGCTTCAGAGGGAATGGCAACGGAAGCACGTTCTGGGTGGAACGTTGGTCTGCAGCAAGATGCTGGAGAGGAAGACGGGGCCACCGCAACAAATTTGGACGTTGGGGAAATGAGCAACTTGGATCAACCACGTGAGGGCATTTGAAACCGAAGAAACGCCAGATCGCGACTTCAACGAGAGAGAGCGGAACAATTGATATACGTCAACATCGAAAAAAATCTAGTTGGAAACTAGTGGAAACACGAGTACCTGAAAAAATACATGGACAGTTGCAGCAGTGTTTAGATCATCTCGCAGATGTAACGGGAAAATACATCAGAAAGAAATGGATTTCAGTTGGGTCAATGGAACGGAAAAGAAGCACATTCAACAGAGTGGCAGACTGTTGGGTGCACATTTACCAAGGTCAATGGAACGGAAAAGAAACACAACCAGCAGAGTGGCAGACTGAGGTGTGCACATTTTCCAGGGTCAAGGGAACGGAAAAGAAGCACCACCAACAGAGTGGCAGACTGAGGGGTGCACATTTTCCAGGGTCAACCGTCATTTTTGTGAGGATGGTGGCGATTCTTGTGGGACATGGCTTTGGAGCACGTTCTGGGTTGAACGTTGGTCTGCAGCAGGATGCTGGGCCACATGACAGGAATACGGGGCTGCCATAGCAAATTTGGACTTTGGTGATACGAGCAACATGGACCAAACACGTGAGAAATTTTGGACCGAAGAGCTAACAAATAATGATTTCCAAATGTAAAACATCAGATGACTAATTTTAGGGGATTAGAAAGTTTACTGTAATTGTTTCCATTGTAAAGGTGACGTAAATTGAAGTGTAACGAAAGTTTAATGTAATTGTTTCCAATGTCAAGGTGACGTAAATTGAAGTGTAACGAAAGTTTAATGTAATTGTTTCCAATGTCAAGGTGACGTAAATTGAAGTGTAACGAAAGTTTAATGTAATTGTTTCCAATGTCAAGGTGACGTAAATTGAAGTGTAACGAAAGTTTAATGTAATTGTTTCCATTGTAAAGTTGACGTAAATTGAAGTTTAACGAAAGTTTAACGTAATTGTTTACATTGTAAAGGTGTCGTAAATTGAAGTTTAACGAAAGCTTAATGTAATTGTTTCCATTGTAAAGGTGACGTAAATCGTAGTGTAACGAAATTTTAAATGTTTTTGTTTACATTGTAAAGGTGTCGTTAATTGAAGTTTAACGAAGGTTTAATGTAATTGTTTCAATTGTAAAGGTGACGTTAATCTAACTGTAACAGAATTAGAATTGTAAAGGTAACGGTAGTAGAATTTAAATGTCATTGTTTCCATTGTAGCTGTAAAGATAACGGCTGTAATTGTAAATGTAACTGTGACTGATATCGGAGATAAATGTAACTACTGTAGATTTATCAGTTATGATTTGTTGGTCAATCGGGACGATTTGACCTAAGAGGGAGGCAATGTTACGTACGCCGTGGATTGAGCGAATTGTACTTAGACCAACGGATATCTGTTATCGGTTAACTAAATGCATGCACTTACTTCCAAAGATTATATCTGGACTCTAAGTGCATTTAGGCTAAACAATGACCGTTATTAGTTAGTTCTCAGAATCGGTACGGGAAGACCCAATGTCTTGGAAATACATATCCGAATACGTGACTATACAACAGGTAAACAGATTAGGCGTCCTGAGAGATCTACCCTTTATAAGGCGGTACGTAGGCGATATCATGTCATTCTGGACTTAGCAGTGACACTGCGTGTATCTCCTTAATCATCAATAAATGCTGTGAAACGACTGTTGGCCTTTTACTTGGATCCTCCACCCACCCGTACGCAACAATATTAAATATAACTTGTATTTTTACAATATTTAAAAATACAGGTAATTTGTATTGAGTTTATTCAGCTTATCCGAGATTCTGGACATATCGAATTTAAAGTAATAATAACAATTCGTGAATTAAGTCAAACTGAAATAGTATTTTTGGAACTGTAAATTGGACTTTCGCCACTTTCTAATCTAGTGGCTCATATGTTCATTTCAAAAATACACCATCCTTGCTTACAATTGTATCTGACAACGAGTTTGATGTTTTATCAGAAATTATTTTTAAAGTTAATTAATCTAGATAAAAGGCACTTTGTGCGAAGTTAACAAACACAAAAAAACCTCGAAATGAACGATGAAGTTTATCCATTTACACCGACATTACCCTTCACAACAACAAATCAATTAGTTTAATGATTGGTTTAAATACCTCATTTATTTTAAACAATAATACCCTATATTTTGTTTTACTACCAAGCTTCATACTGATGATATAAATCGGTCAACTCAATAGCATACCTCATATATTTTATTTATTTATTTCATTTAATTTATTTATAACAGGAATTCCTAACAGGTAACCCCAATGCGCCTCCCTGGCCAGAAATATTATAAATTTGTATTATTATACAGAGTAAATACATATCAATTAACATCCATAGATATATCAATGGTCAAATTTGTAAATTTGCAGCATTTTTTAAACAATTCAGTAAATACATATCAATTAACATCCACAGAGACATTTATGGTCAAATTTGTAAATTTGCAGCATTTTATACAATTCAGCGAAATCCGAGATTGCTGAAAACTCGAGATTAGCGAGAAAATGGTTAAGGTTTCCAATTTTTTGGAATTGTTTCAATGAAAATCAAATAAATTGGCAAACTTTGGT